>NW_003852435.1:12682304-12686325 GCF_000181295.1 Otolemur garnettii
TGGTATATTTTTTCCTCCCAACAAATTGTTACAATGTAAACACCTGCACTGAGATATTTTCTCTATATAATGTATCTCATATTTGGCTGTCAAATGTTTCATTATAGGTTGTCAATTTAGGTGGTTGTATGTACCATTTAAAAAAGTTTAACATTTTAAGAATATTTAAAATGTTTAAGCTCTTTCTCAAGGAAAAGAATCTCTTCGAATAAAAAAATGCTGCTTTTATGATTATCTCACATTCTCCAAAGCTGTTGTGAGTATGAGTGTTGTTTGAAGTTAGTGCTTGTTACCGAGGTAATGTCCTGAAAGCTGGAGAAATGCCTTGAAAATAGGCACCATCTCGATTTGTTTTTCATACAGAGTTTGAAACAACATTTAAAACAGTTCTAAAGTGACCTGTTTTCCTTAAAATATATTGTTGGGATTGTGAACAATAAATAATAAAATAAATTGTTAGAGAAATTAGTATTTCTCTTGTAATAATAAATTACAAGGGAAATAATCTACCTATAAGAAAAATGATAATATAAAATAAAATGATAATATAAAATATTTCAAAAATCACTGTACTCTAAGAAATAATATTTATATTAATTTATTCTTAGAACTAATGTATTAAGTAATATTTATATTCAGATTCCAAACATTCAGGCAATCATTCATATTCCAGGTGTATCTCTCACATCTATCACGAGAGTCTTAGAGTCATGCTGTCAAATTCAGAAAGGCAGTTCTTGATTTAAATACTCCAGTTCAAGGTTTAACATAGGAAAGAAAGTTGATCTAACTTGACAGTTCTCTAGAAATAATCATTCCGACATGTCAAAGATGGTACATGCCTGGATCTCTACATTATTCAAAACTGATGGAATCTAGGGAAAGGAAAAGAAGTGACAGAAAGCCCTACACCCAAGAATTAAATACTTCAAAAGCGAAAAATGCTGTAATTTATATGGGGTTAGGTTGGGCATGCATGACAAGACTATAACATATACATCATTATATCCATTCCACCTGTTCTCAACGTTCTCCTACATTCATTGAACTTCTCAAATTTGGGAAACTATGTAAAAAGATAGATAATGCAAACTTCTGGCATCTCACATTGTAGTCACGAATACATTAGGAAGTGAAATTTTGGTATTTAATTGATAACCAGTTTGCATCTCAAATTTTAAATCAGGTGTTCCTTTTTGTACAGTTCTGTTTATAACTTGGCCCAAGATATTTTCAGCAATGACTGCTTATTCTCTGGCTGCCTATCTGTCTTATTTGATTGGTTGTTTATGTCAGAGATTAATTGGAACTATGGAATATTTCCCTCATTTCTAGCTATTTGTTACATAAATGGCTATATCCAATTTAATGATATAAAATATTATCTCAAAGTTTTATTTTTATCCACAAAGGGAATTAATGATTTTTCATACTACATTATCTGATGTTTATCTGATGTAAGACCTAATCTGTAAGAATAATTTCTAGAGTTGACATGGTTGTCCAGATACTTTTACCCAACAGAGTCTTAGATCCCTGCAGTGAGTCCACCACAACGGAACTGCAGTCAGCCTATGAATAACAAACTGGCTGAGCTGAGTCAGCTGGGTCATCTATTGCTCCCTGCTCACAGAGGAGAGCTGGAAGTGATAGATAGCTCCATTAACTCTGCCTGACTAATGCACACTTGGGGAACACCAAATTGGGAACATTTTTTTTTTTATCATTCAGAGACAAACCACAGGGTTGCAGTTGGTTTATTCTCCAACTTGTGCTAAAGAAAATATTTGAGAAAATAAATAATAGCTATAGAAAGCAGTGAAAATAATAGTGTACATCATAAAATACTTGAATTTTAATTAGCACGTTTCAGTCCAGACTGCCAAATACTTTTATCCACATTATTTATAAATACCTAAGAAAACTTTGATATTCAAGGTCTCAATTCAAATATTAAACCTGTTTAAGTAGAATGGTAATTCTGATGACATTAATTTATACATATCTTGTATGTTATGCATTTTTAATGGTGCAATGTTTACATAAGAAGTTTAAGACACTTTTATACATCAGGAATTAAGTATAAATTTACTAGAGTCACAAGTCTCAAAAGTTTTTCTTTATTAGACATTCAAAGGTATTATCATAACTTTTTAAGTTCAAATAGAGGAATTCAAATTTTCCTCAAATTCTTTGTAACAATTCTTTAGGGATTGTGAGTCAGTGAATAGGCTCAGGAGGAAAGCACAAGGCAGGACGACTCCCTTAGCATTTGCTCATTAAAAAATGGGTTATTTACAAGAGCCAGATACTAGAAATTGTCTAGCTGTTAATGTAAAAATCCTTTCTTTCAGTCACAGCACCACTCCCACGTAGACTATTCAAAATGCTTCAGAAGTTAAAAATGGCAGTGGCAGAGAAATCAAAGTACAAAGCACCTGGAAAGACAAAGGGAAAAAGGAATCATTTCAAATTCACTATTGTTTTTCTTTTGTTGGATGTCATCATAATTATAATAAATTATTAGCTTTGTGGGGGAGATTTAAAATAGCTACATCTTATATCATCTCTACTATATTTTTTCCCAACCAACCACCCTTTTGTTTCCTTGAAGATTTGAAGATCTCCTTAAAGTGCTGAGAATTCAATTTCAGTCATCTCTGATTTTTTTTTTTAATTAAGTCATGTATACATAGATCATGAATACATTTATGCTTTTGTGGGATTCAATGTGTTGATTATTTGTGCAAATTGGAGTGCTTACATCCTACTAATTAACATAGCTTTCACCTCATTTAAATATCCAATGTACTACTATAAAACCAATTTATAATTACACTTTCATATGAGAGATGAATCTCTGATCTTAATAAAAGGAAGCAAGGAAGAAATGGAAAGTAACAATTACAAAATAATATTTATTCATTCAACAGCCATGATTAAGTACCTATTAAATATCAGGCACCGGGCTTGGCCCTTGCACATAATGGAGAGAAAAGGTAGATACAAGCCTTCATTCAGTTTAATCATAAATGATCATAGAGAAAAATGCCATGTTGAAAGTGATAAGAATCATAAAGAGACTTACACTGATGGAAGATTTAGTAATCTGGGAGAGGATAGGCTTTCTTGAACATGGAGCAGGTGAGTTGATACATGGGTGAGTGGGAACTTCATGAATGAGGAATGGAAGATGTATGCTCCAGGCAAAAGAAATACCATGTAGCAGGAGGCGACACTTAATGGAAAGCAGGAGGCCAGTGTTCCTGGAGCTCTGAGAAGCTGAGGAAGGGTAGTGCAAGTGAGTTACTGCACTTTTCCAATTTAATTATTGTACTTTCCTGCTAGTTGGGAAAATTTTACTCTATCTCCAAAAAGAAATCAAGTCCCTTGCTCTTATAGAACAGCTAATGAATTGTTGTCTCATAGTGATACCTGAAAATCAATTGAGAATAATTGTATTATTTCACAGAAATGTGTACTGTTCTCATTTTGCTAATTTCTGATATGTGTGTCAGAAGGGATGACTTCTGAAGAGTTAAAAAACATTCAGCCTGTTTTTAACACCATGGCTGTTGACATCAGAAAATTGATATTAATTATTAAAGTGCATACTACTACGAATAAGACAATATTTTCACGTTTAATGTGCAATGAGAGGATTTATGGCTATGGTCTATTTCTTTTGCTATTAAACTTAATGTTTTTATGTCAATTTTTATTACTCTGTTTATTATTCTTAGAGATTTTAATACATCAACAATATGCTTATGGTATGTTCTATGGCATATATTTTGTGATGATTTGAATAAATGACTTTGAATAACATAATTCAGGGCTATCATCATTCATAGCATAAGTGTTTTGTTGTATTCTGTATTTACAGATATGTATCATGTTGACAATGTGTATTCAAACACTGAACTGCATAATGATACCAAATCTAAAATGGCATTAACACTCCATCAAACTTTTGAGGCAAGACTAATAATGAAACGAAGTTCACTCTATTAGCAGCTAT
>NW_003852435.1:12688888-12689863 GCF_000181295.1 Otolemur garnettii
CCTACCACATCCCATCCAACTTGCTAATTTGGCCTGTGACGAAGACAGATGGATCTTGCAGAGTGACCATGGATTATCATAAGCTTAACCAGGTGGCGACTCCAGCTGCAGCTGTTGTACCAGATGTGGTTTCATTGTTTGAGCAAATTAACAAATCCCCTGGTCAGTTTAGTTACTGACCTAGAAAATGCCTTTCTATCTATTCCTGTGCATAAGGACCCATCCAGATCACTTTGTTTTCAGCCTGAAAGAAATACAACTTTACTATTCTACCTCAGAGGTATATCAGGTGCAAAGCCCTATGACATAATTCAGTTCATAGGGATCTTGATGACCTTTTTATTTCCACAGGTTTGGTCCACTGCATCAATGACATGTTAAAGGAACTTACTGAGCAAGATGTAGCAACTATTCTGCACACATTGGTAAGACAATTTCATGCCAGAGGGTGAGAAAGAAAGCTGATGCAATTCAGTAACCTTCTAAATACCACAGTGAAACTTCTAAGGTTCCAATGGTGCGGAACATGTGGAGATACCCCTTCTAAGGCGAAGGGTAAGGTATTCCATATGTCTTTTCCTATAACCAAAAAAAGAAGTACAACAGCTGGTTGACTTCTTTTGAATTTAGAGGCAACATGTTCCTCATTTGGGTGTGTTACAACATCCAGTTTACTGAGTAACCCCCAAAATGTCTAGTTTTGAGTGGGGCTCAGAACAGGAGAAAGCCTGTAACTGGTCCAATTTGCTGTGTAAGGATCATAAGATCCAGCAGATCCAAAGGTGGTTGAAATGTCAATGACAGATAGAAATGCTGTTTCGAGCCTTTAACGGGCCCATATACGTTAATCACAACACAGGCCCTCGGATTTTGGAGCAAAGACCTGCATTCCTCCATGGATAACAAGTCTCCTTTGAGAAACAGCTCTTGATCTGTTACTGGGCTTCAAGAAAATTCAACACTCTACTGAGGCCA
>NW_003852435.1:12694179-12696970 GCF_000181295.1 Otolemur garnettii
TTAGTCTGCAAAGTCCATTTCTGTATTTCTTTTTACACGCTTCATTACTTTTCCTTAAAACTTAAATACCATCAATGGCAGTGGCTGGGGATGATTGCAGCATCCATACTCAAGTTGTAGGAATACACATTTTGCTGTAAATTGTTCTTTGCCAAAATTACTTAAGATATTCTCAATGTAGTCGCCTGCCTAGACTTGCCCTTTGTCCAATAAGGGTTTAATTCACTGGATTCCTCTGTCTTCCTGTCCCTAGATCATCTGTAGTGTTGCTATTGTCCCATTTTTCTATGTTTCTCTAACTTTGAATGTGAAGATGTTTGGTGATTCTATCCTATACTTCCTAGAAGCTCCTAAGGGCTGTATAAAAAAATCAACTATTTTCCAAAACTTTCCGTTCTGAAGGGGTAACAATATTCACCAGCTCAAGAATTTGTGTTACAATTTTACCTGCCAGGATTCTACCTGCATAAATAAAAGGAATTATTCCATCTCTACTTGTAGCCTAAGAAAATCAATGAATAATGATAAGAAGGAGGAGGAGAAAAAGACAGTAACAATAACAAAAGTCTCAATTAACCAGCTGCTGTATTCTCAATACTTACATAACAGTAAAGGTAGAAAAGAGGCATAATTTTGTAAAACACAGATGACATGTGTGACTGTAATGGTGCTCATCACACCAGTTGATGTATTAGATAACAAAAACACTCGTCTGAAAAATTTGAGAAGAAGGGGGACTCTGGAGGAAGATGTGTGACAAGTGTATCATGACTCTTGCCATAGCATTCTTGAACGGTCTTGAGTTGGTCTTGAATTATCAGTGGTTTTGCCACTCATAGCTCCTGTGGAGCCATAGATCCATTTTCGGGATCTCAAACTTAGAAGATGAGATGTGAAAGTTACATGAAGAAAACATTAAATCAGAAAATACTGAAAAATATCTGGATTGCTGCTTTAGTCTATTTTCAGGGCTACACAATTTAGTTGTGCCGTTTGTACGCTAGGTAAGAACCAACAAGGTCTTTCAAACTCAGCTATGTCCAATCACTTAGGGCACCGTATGAGTTTGTGTTTAGTATGGAAGCACAAAAGTCATTTTTATATTGGCCTTTTCATTGAGGAGACAATCTTTTCCAATTAGTATGCTGAGAGAAAATAATTTGTGCAAGACTACTTTTGTGCTAACAGAGACCTGCACGGTGTCTTTTGTAATACTGGTCCCATAATGTTTTTTTTTTTCTTTTTTGCTAATTTATTTATCTATGCCTTTAATAATGTGTCCCTCTCTTCCTGAAGTCTAAGCAACTATGGTTGGGGCTTGAAATATTTTCCATGTCACTTATTAAATAAGAAAGAAAAGAATGTAAATGCACTGATTGAAGTATTTTTTAGAATATCAGCCCCAAACAAGGTCAACATAAAATGGATAGCTAAGGTACTCACCCAGTTAACGTAGGGACTCCTTGCATTAAATTGCTCATTGAGGGGGAAAAGCAAACCATTACTGAGAGATTGTTCATTTCTCCATCCTCCACCTCTATTTGCCTGTTGAGACAATACCGACGCTCCTCCTATTTGGGCAACACAGTTACTCTTGCTGCCAGGAAGACAGAACATCTGAAATCTGTTTTTAAGCAGTGTCAGTTTTTCAAAGTAATAGGCACAACAAGAGGAAAAGAAACATCTGCTATCTGCAGATTTTTTTTTCTTTCCTCCCAACATCAATCTAGCAAGTCTTTGGCAAGCAGCTTCTTGCTCTCTAAGTCACAGAAATGTCAAAGGAGAGTGGAAATGAGAGTGGATACTTCTGTTGAAATGTCACTTTGAAAGTAAATAAAATCAATTGAAAAAAGGCCATCGAAAAATAAGGAAACTTAGCAGTCAGGAGAGAAGTTTCACTGTATTCATAGGCGGTTGAAGTAGCCACAATTAGGAAATATACTTTTTCTTCTAATTTATACTTTATTGCTGTTGATCATTTGAAATAGACATAAATGCAAATTTAAAATTCAATGTCTTTCACAGTGTTATAACTAAGATCACTTAATATTAAGTAAATATATAATATTACATATTTTATATGTATTTAAATAAAGATATTTATCATATGAATAACGTTACAGTATTTATATTCATAAAATTGCCTTTGAAATAATGATGGCTCACACCTGTAAGCACAACACTTTAGGATAATGGTTCTCAACCTGTGGGTCACAACCCATTTAAAACATTGAAATATATTGTGGCATTAGGAAGGTTGAGAACCATTGCTTTAGGAGGGTCACTTGAGGCCAAGAGTTTCAGACCATCTGTTACAACATCATGATACCCACTTTTACAAAAAAAAAAAAAAAAGTATTTTAAATAGATGGGTATTTGGGCACACACCTGTGGTCCTGGCTACTTGGAAAGCTGAAGCAGGAGGATATCAGGAGCTCAGGAGTTTAGGGTTACAGTGAGCGATGAGATCTTGCCACCATACTCCAGCCTGGGTAATGACAGACTGATAATCTGTCTTAAAAAAATAAAATGAGGAAAGAGAGAGAAAAGAAATAAAAATGATAGATATTAGTAGATCTCAGCATGCAGTAAGGTACAAAAACTCTGGATTCTGAACATACGGGTTTAATTTTCAGCTCCATCACTTAACTGTGTGGCAGAGGACAAGTTAAACTCTCGGCTTGGCCCCTGTGGCTCAAGCAGCTAAGGCACCAGCCACATACACCTAAGGTGGTGGGTTCAAATCCAGCCCAGGCCCGCCAAACAATGACGGCTTCAACCAAAAAATATC
>NW_003852435.1:12697863-12715158 GCF_000181295.1 Otolemur garnettii
AGTCACTGGGCTGCAATGTGGATGGCTGCCACCCTCATGAAATCATGGATGACATCATCAGTGGTGCCATGAAATGCCCAACTAGTTAAAAAGTACAAAGGAAAATGTTCTAATAAAGGATCATTCAACATCCTCCCCCCCAGAAAAAATGTACTTGGGAAAAGACATATACACCAATCAAATTTCTTTCTAAATTTTTATTATTAATAAAATAATTTTTACAATTAATAAAAATTTGGAAAGAAAATTGATGTCCTTTTATGGCAATTAAAGTAATTTTTAAAACTGAAAAAGCTTATGAAAACCTTAAAAATATCTATGTGTAAGCCTAAATTGTGTCAAGATTATATGTAATGCAATAATAATACTTGAAAAATATCAAAATTCTTACAGTGGCTATCTTAAGGGGTAAGATTATGTATTTGTTTCTTTTCTGTGCTTTCAAGTGATAAAGAAATATAGCTATATGGTTATATCACATAAATAAAAAGATATGTTACATGCAATGTACACACGCATTATGTATATTTCTTTTTTTAGAAAGTAATAAAATGCTCCCTCAACCACTTTACCTGAAAGAAATGTGATATGTCTAGGATATAATGAGTACAGGCAGTTCCCCAGTTAAGGAGAAGATAGGTTCTGGAAGTTGTTCTTAAGTTGAATTTGTATGTAAGTTGGAACAGGTGCACTTACCTATTACCTGTAATAGTCTCCATTTCTAAGTGTGAGTTGTATGTAAGTTGGATGTTTGTAACTTTGGCACTGCCTGTACTCAATATGTTTGCTTATTATCATTATTAATTGAAGTATTCCTAATTATTCAATAACCTCACTACTGACATAAACCTACACATAAAGAAACAATTTCCTCTTTTAGTTTTCAATTACTGCATTGCAGGTATGACTGAGGTTTTGACTCCCAAGCAAACAATGGTGTCATATACAAGTGCATGTTTTTTTGTAGAGCTATCAGCAAACCTGTGGAAAATGGGAACAACTTAGAAGAGCATGGCCAAAATATAAGTGTTTAAGGCTGTTGTTTAATCCTCAAAGAACTAATAATAGAAAAATTATAATCATTATAATTGAATGAAGAAATGATCAATCATTAGCAGATACAATTGTTTTGAACTGATGCAGATTTAAAATCTAGAACTCCTGGGAAACTCTTCCACATTGCAAAAAAAACATTGCATGTTTCCTTGTTTCTTTTTCAGACTTATCTACAACTAATGTCCATGTTAACTCCTTAAATTTTCCATTCATATTTATTGTACATTTTTGCATATGTATTGAAATTAAGAAAACAAGAAGCATCTCAAATGATTTTGTTTGGGAGACCAAGGACAGAGCTAATTTTACTAGAAAGTTTACTGTGTGTTTTCTTTTTGTTATTGTTTATTCACTTGCTAATGTTTTGTTTTCTATCTTGTGTTCCCTTGGTTCTTTCATCAGAATTCTAGAAAAGCTATTGGTGCGGGCCGTATAAAGATGGAAGTCTATGATGTTTCTCCTCTCCTTAGTTATGACCCTGATCTTCTGTATCTTCAATATTTATGTGGCTATAAATGGAGCTCCATCTTGGCAAACCAACATCTGTGTGTCAGTAGAATTGTGTTTTATCTCCTAATAACTGAAATAAGATTTCCTTTGCTTGCATTTTGTTTAAAAATGATTTCTAGAAAACTTGTATGCTTTAGGGGGACATTCCTGAATCTACTGCATATCCTACAAATAATGCTGTATTCAAGTATTTAGACCTATAAAGGATTCATGCCTTTTTATAGATAAAGATATTCCAGAATTAATTTCCCGCTGGCAAATTTTGTTGAAATATCTGAGAGTAGGTGATCTTATGATTGGCCAGATAAGTGAAAATGGAGCTATCCATACATTTCCTGACTGGCCCCCTTGCCTCGGTCTTTGTCTGCCACCTGATAGAAGGTAGCATATTTAATAACTAGACGCTGTCAATCTTCCTTGATCTATAGAAGTCAGCCACTTAAGCTGAACATCACATAGGCTTCCATTTCTCCATGGAATATGGCAAGGGAAAAATACCATGGGGATATTTCTTAAATGGTAAAGGTATTTGAAGTCCTATAACAATGTCAATATTTTAAAATGCACTTTAGCATATATTTCTAAGTCACCACGTTTGGTCATTAATCTTAAACAATCTATTGCTTTTGCAAGATAGCTTCCTGAGACACAAATTTTAGGACAAATTAACATTAGATGCAGTATAACTTTCAGTTCTGAACAGTTTTGTAATCAGAATGTTTTAGTTTGTTTCTTTGTCTCTTACTCATATTCACATACCCAGTTTATATCCTTTGCATAAAAGATGAGTCAGCAACAAATGAGCGCTCCAACAAAGCAGCCTCAGTTGTCACTACGATTAAATGCTCCCGAGGAGTTCCATTTCCTGGGTACTTAGCATTGGATTTAGGACTCTCCCAAAGACTTTTTCTTTTCCGCAAACTTTCAGGTATCCTTAACATTTGGTTTATGTATATGGATGCTTACAAATTATATTTTTAAAAGTCATATAATATCACTAACAAGATTGGTTAGGGAAACAATGTCTGCTCTCTGTATAATTACTTTTGCCTCCAGTTTATTTTATACTGAAAGAAACAGCATTATAAACCATGGATCCAGGAAATATTAAATAACAATATGCTGCTATTTTGAGGAATTTTGGGGATTAAGAAGGAGAAAAGAAGAAAAGGGGAAACTCACGAGGCTCTATTAGAGGAGGACTTTAGATAAGCAACTCTGACAAGTCTATTTTTTATTAATTTTCTGCTTTTTCTGTCTGACATTGAGACATTTATTCTTTCCATGCTCTTTCCTCTTTGCATGTGAATTCATATCCCAAATCAATATTAGAATAATAATAGTCATTGAAATTACTCATTTTTGCCTTGGTATCTTACATTAAAATGGAAATTTTCATCTAACATCCTTTCATATTAAAACCACTACTATATCCTAGACACAACAGATCACTGATCACTTTATAAACACACCATGTAATTTTTATGACTTTTTTTTTTTTTTTTTGAGACAGAGTCTCACTATGTTGCTCTCAGAAGAGTGATGTGGCATCACAGCTCACAGCAACCTCAAACTCTTTGGGCTTAAGCAAGTCCCTTGCCTCAGCCTCCCAAGTAGCTGGGACTACAGGTGCCCACCACAATGCCCGGCTATTTTTTGGTTGTAGTTGTCATTGTTGTTTTAGCTGGCCTGGGCTGGGTTCGAACCTGCCACCCTCGGTGTATGTAGCTGGAGCTGTAACAACTGTGATACAGGCACTGAGCCATTTTTTTTTTTTTTTTGTCTTTTTACTCACACACATTCCTTTGTCTAAATTGTTTTTCTCATTTCTTCAGTTTTGAAATCTTATTCATCCTTCAGACCCAGTTAGAACATAATTGTTTATATTGAGAGAACTTTTTTGATGCCCTTAATCAATGGATTTCCTCTTTCCTCTGTATTTCTATCGTATTTTATTATATAGTAAATATCACACTTAGCCCAATCTTCCTTGTATTTTAAATATATGAAGATACACTAAGATATCCTTTATAAGTTTTAATAAATTTTAATGATGAAGTTAATACAATGAGAGGAAAACATATAAATTAACATTGCACTAAAGAAATAGGATATCTCCAAATTTTCTGATAGAGAAAACATTTTCTAAAAGATCTAAACAAAATATGTATCAATCAGAAACTCAGGGCTGGGTTTGGGGTAGCACAGTACTAATCAGTTTTGGTTTGGTTTAAAAAATAAGAGTTTCGTTAATAAATGGGGTCTGAAACCATTTCTAAAACACTTGCAGGAGAAACTTTTGCCAATACATTATAAATATTACAGTCCCACTGATGAGAAAGAAAAAATTCTATGGCAAAATGAGTGCATTTTATTGTAACTTGCCTTCTTATAAAGATTTTCTAGAGATAAAAGACACTCATTATGACACTATTGAGTTTTGTGATCTGTGCAGCAAGAATGTTTCACTGCAAAGAAATACTTTGACATTCTGCTTGTATATCAGACTCATGAATTTGGTTAATAATGTATGTATGGATCTACACAAGGCTGAGGAGAGACACATGCATTGCAAAACACTCTACTGTGATTCTTTCTGGTGTCAAGCCAATAGGATTCAAACTTCACAGAGGGATTGTAATAGTAACATGGGGGAAATGAGAATATTTTCTTTATTTTTATATGGAATTTCTATATCTTTATATGATGGGTTTGACATTTCCTCCTCATCACATTTTTTTTGGTACATATGAATAGGTTCAGTTTCTTTTTTCTTTTCGTTAACCCAGTGCCTAACATAAATCTTGGCCTACAGTCCCTCAATAAATATTGACTGAATTGATTCTGTGAGTCTGGGAGTTCAGGCGTACTCTGTTATTGTCATGTCTAACCCAGTCTGCGATGGCTTAGCCATTTATTCTTTCCTTCAAAAGGTATTGTATGCCTTTCACATACTAGGTAGACACTCATGTGCATATCATTTCTAAATGTCCAAACGGCTCTGCAGAAGCAGGTTAATCCACCTATTGATCAATCTACAAATTTAGTTCTACTGAATGAATCAGAAACTGTTTTTTCTATAATATCATCCTTATTTTTCACTAACAAAATCACTAAATTGTATCTGCATGCATGACCATACAAATAAAGCCTACATCACTCGACTTTTATTTTAGCAATATTTGACCACATGACTAAATGCAGGCTAATGGGATTGAGGAAGAAATGATGAGTTCAAATTCTAAGCCATACCCTTAAAGGGCAGGAGCCCTTCTGTTGTCCCTCTTAGGGTTGAAATATAGACTTGAAAAATAGAACCATGGACCATCTTTGACCATAAAACAGAAGTTATGTGTTGAGGGTCTCGAACTACTATGATAGAAGGAAATTAGGTACCTCATATCCTGGCACCACCTGCTGCCCTAACTAAGCTACTATTAATTCTTAGTTACTAATCTTTAGCCTTTGTAATAGCACTTTACCCAGGATGCACCTATCTACAATTGGATTTCATTTGACCTTGTAATGGCATTTTGAGAATATCTTTAACTTTTCCTGTACGTTCAGCTTCTATAGATGTAAACTGAGGAACAAAATAAAAATGATACACCACTAAGTAGAAAAACGATCAAACACCTAAGGGCTCTTTATGAGCTCTCATTTCTCTCTCTCTGCCTTCTAGTCTCCTATTTCTCTGCTCTTCCTCATCTAATTTTCTCACTGCTTAGCAAAGGTACAATTAAGTTTCCTGAAAATCATCTTGTGAAAATATAATCAACACTATACGCTAAAATTAAATAGTTTAAAGAAATGAGAGCATTTAGTGAAATGATATATAGATGACTCATCTTTTAAGAAAATGTTTCTTATGATTTTTTAAATGTTTTTTTTTCTGAAGAATAACCTTATTCCCTTCCATATATATTGTTTAGTTCTTCTTCCCAGTATGTGGTATGCTTTGGTAACAACACCAAATAGACTAAGACAGAAAATTGTTACTAAGACATCAGATCATGGCTCTAACAAATACCTGACAATATGTAAGCAACTTTGGAACTAGGTAATTGGCAGAGGTAGAGCAGTTTGTAGGAGCAGGCTAGAAATGTCTGTTTTGCTGTGAATGGAACATTACAGATGATTCTGTAGACAGCTCAATAAGGAGCACTGTATACCATTTGGGTGAAGGGCACACTTACAACTTTGACTCAATTTGCACAAAAACAAAGTGTGTAAATAGAACACATGTATGCCTTAATATTCTGAAATTAAAAAAAAAAAAAAGAATTGTAGGTAAAAGATGGAACTTCTTAGATAGTAGTCATAACCAGAAAGCTGGTAGAAATCCTGGCCAGGAAATGCTATTCTGAGGATGTCTTATAGAACAAGGTATTGAAATCTGGGGTACAGGCCATATAACAGTTACAAAGGATTTGGCGGCATTCTGTCCTTGTCCTAGAATATTATAGAAGGCAGAACTTAGTGTTCTAGGAAACTTGGCAGAAGGAAGACCTAAGCAGCAAAGCATTCAATGTGCTGCATAACTTCTTTGGCCACTCAAGTAAAAAGAGAGAGGAGAGAGATTATTTAAAGACGGAATTTATAATTGAAAAAGAAGCAGAATGGAAAGTTTTGCAACACTCCTAGCCCAGCCATGTAAAAAATAACAAGTGTGGTGTTTGGGAGAGAATGCTAAGGGTGTGGCCAACCAATCTTTAGCTCAGCAGATTAATATTAATATGGATAGAAGGGAGCCAGATTCCATTCATGAAAACAATGGGAGAATGACACAAATGGCATTTCAGATATTTTCAAACCATACTAGGACACTGAGGGCAAAGTCTAGGTCCAGCTGCTCATTGTATAAAAATCCAATTATCAAAAAAAAAAAAAATCCAATTGTCATGATAACTGAGACTGCTGAGAAAGAAAGGAAATTTTAATATGACAGTTGTCATATTAAATTTGAGACCAGAAGAATGCCTCCAATCCATCTCCCTAACTAAGGGATAGTATGTGCTTTTAAAAAAGGGGACATGTGCCTTGGGGCAGGTGCTGGTGTATCTCACAGGGAACTACAGGCGTCTGGACCAGGTAGTGGTGGATGGTGAATCTCAGCAACAAGAAGTCTGTCCTGAGATCTTTGGAATCTCAGGTCCTTTTCTTATTGAAATCCATTTTTTTCAGTTCAACTGTTGTGGCTCAAGCCTTTCAACCCATCTCCTTGGGAGGCTGAGACTAGAAAAATCACTTGAGGATGATAGTTTGAGTTCATCATTTCTGGAAAACAACTCAAGGAGTCCAGGAGTTACTTATAGGACATAATTATAAGAAACATACAGGAGTTTATGGAGTCAGTTAAGGTTGTCCCAGCCATGAATCAAGTGGATTCAGGTTGTAATCAACTCAAAATCTGAAAGGCATAAGCCTGAGTTCCAACTCCCAAATCATGGGCCAGTATTGGTATGTGGCCTCTTAGGAACTGTGCCATGTAGCAGGAGATGAGCAGCAGACCAGGGAGGGAAGCTGCAAAAGCGTTCACAGCCACTCCCACATCAGGTGCATCACCACTGGAGCTCTGCCTCCTATCAGATCAGCCTCAGAGTCTCACTGGAGGGGGAACTCTGCAGCAATCTGCACATGTGAGGGAGCTAGGTTGCTCCTTACGACCATCTAATGATGATCTGAGGTGGAGCTAAGCAACACATGTTAGGTATCACTGTCTCCCATCACCCCCAGATGGGTTCACCAGTTGCAGGAAAACAAGTTCAGGGCTCCTATTGATTCTATATTATAGTGAGTGATGTAATTATTTCATTCTATATTATAATGCAGTGAAAGTAGAAATAAAATGAACAATAAATGTAATGTGCTTGAATCATCCCCAAAGCACTTCCCTAACCCCCAGTCCCATGAAAAACTGTCTTCCATGAAACTGGTCCCTGATGCCAGAAAGATTGAGGACCACTGGTACACATATAAGCCTTGGTGGCATCTACCAAGTAGAAAAGGTTGATTTGAAGATCCTATAAAAACTGAATCTAATATAGAAAACATGCACTTTTCAATTATACATATATACACACATACATATATATAATATTTACTTGCTATAAACATGCCTCAAGAAATGTTAAATTTTCAGAAGTATATTACAAACTACATTACAAAGAATGCAAACACGTTAACAAAAGTAAAATAATGACCAGGAAAATGTATCTTAAGACATTAAGGAAAATAAAATCCAAATACTTATGAATCAAACTCACAATGCTACTAGAAATTGAAAAATATTTACAAACTGAAATTAATTAAGTACATTTCAAGACATGTACGCTAAGCTTCTATTACATAAAGGATAATTTGGGAAAACAATCATGGCCCAGCAAACTATGGCTTATGGGTCAAAATAAGCTTATTATTATTTTCCCACATGCATGTAGGTAAAAATATTTGGACCATTTTAAAGGGTGTAAGCAATGTAAAGGTATTCCACGGAGTCCATATGTGGCCTAAATCAATTCAAATATTCTCTTTCTATTTATGGGAAGTGCTTGCCGATCCTAGTCTTCAGTATTTATAGTAGAAAAGAAAAAATAATGAGCCCAGCAGAACATACTTCCTAAGAAATTAATAAAAGACCAGGAAAACAAATCTGAAAGAAATTAGAGGAAAATAGTCAAGATAAGGGTAGAAAGTAATAAAACAGAAATCAAACATATGGTTGCTATCAACAAAGCCAAAGTGTTTTCTTTGAAAGTCTAATAAAAGTGACAAGCTTCTGGTGAGACTGATCAAGAAAAAAAGGCGAGTAGGCACAGATAAACAATGTTAGGAATGAAATAGGGTATACAACTACAGATTCTCCAGACCTTCAAAAGTTATTAAGGGGATACAATGAGCAAAAGCAATATGAACAGATGCCTGAGAATGTTAAAAGTTAATAAGACAATAATACCATGAAGAAATTATGCGGATACCTAAACTCATGTGTGATACTGGATGGAAAAATTCTAAATAAAATACAAGCAAATAAATCCAGCAATATATTTGAAAAATAATGCATCATAACCCAGTTGAGTTTATTCCAGGAGGCAGATTGGTTGGATGAGCGTTAGAAAATCACTGAATGGAATTCACTGCAATGACAAATAAAAGAAGAAATACACTATTAGAGCGATATGTGACAGCTATTCCTCTTGTATGGTTTTATATATTTTTATTAGTTTTAAAAGTACTTTCACTAAACTTCAGTTAGAAACAAAAATTCTTATCCTAAAAAGTAATTAAAAGTATGTACAACAAATAAAAAATTGAAACCTATATCAGATGATATATAGATGGATATTAATTATATTTATCATCCAAAATAAGCCAAAGAAGCCCACTCTTAGTACTAAGAACTTCTATTCAGCATTAATCTAGAATGCCTGGCTAGTGAAATCCAAGGCTAGGTATATGGCGAAGGAATAAGCAATAGCATTGGAAAGAAACAAAAGCCATTATTCATAAATAATATGGTCGCGAAATGAGAAATACCAAGTATTTTAGTTGAATTAGAAGCAAAAATCAATAGCATTTGCGAAAGAAAATATTGGAGTACTACTGTAACAAATAATTAAAAATAGAGAAGTGGCTTTGGAATTGGGTACTGTATTGCCTTGAAAGGACTCATAATAGAAGTACCAGGGGAAGAGCCATGAATGTAGGTAGACGAACAGCAGCCTACAATCATCGTTTTCCAGGAGAGGTCATAGGTTGCAGGTAGTTCATGAATGGATGGACTGTCTTGCAGATGACACCTTAAATCATCAGAGTGATAACTGGACAAACTCACACAGGGGAGGGAGAAGTGGAATGATCTGCTCACCAAGACCAGAAGGTAACTGGGGGAAGCTTTCACACATGGGAGGGGTAGAGACCTCATCATAGCAGGCATCTAAACCAAGTATTCTCAAACTACGGCCCGCAGGCCACATGCAGCCCACCTAGGACATTTATCTGGCCCGCCAGGTGTTTTTGCCGCCAATGCCTGTCCTGCTTAGCAGCCAACAATTCCCGGGGCCTCCAATCTGGCCCTCCAAAGGTCTGAGGGACAGTGAACTGGCCCCCTGTTAAAAAAGTTTGAGGACCCCTGCTAAACTAATCAGAAGGCTGCTTGGAAACCAGAGCAGCGTTGCACTGGAAAGCAGGAAAAGTGAGGTCCTGACAATTTCTGGTCCCAGGTCTTGGCAACAGACACCAATCTGCATTTTCAGTCCAAGGACACCCAGCCTGCAGAGGGCTGGGTCCATCTTCCTCCTATCTCAACAGTGCTACCACAGCCACCTGATAGCAATGCCCCAGCTGCCACTATTGGACCTGGACAGAGAAGGCTTCAGCCATTTGACTCCCCAATGGGCCTTGGGCATCACCCACACCCTGCCAGCCATATGCAACCCAGCTGCTGTGGTCAGAGGAGCCACCTACAAGCACCTGCATTCTCACAACACACCCAAGACTCCTGCCGCATCCTGGTGCCCGCCAATGCACCACACCTTCACATACACTGCAAAAGTTCCACAACCCTCATGGGCCCTTGCCAATGTCCAGTGACCAGCCCAGGCTACAGAAAATATCCTACAACTCACTGAGGCACTTGTCAAAGTCCCACATCTGCTCTACCACTGGTAGTAGCCCTGTGATATGCACATCTCCTTGTCTAAGTTTTCAACGGTGACCAGGGAGCCAACCTACCCATGTGAATGAATATCCCAAGCCCCAACCTGTACTATAAAAGCAACAGGGAACAGGATGATGACGGAGAACAGTGGTCTTATATCCTCTCAGTGCATTGGCCACTGTCCTGCCTGGTCAGTACACTGGAACAGGACAAAAAGCACTGTCCAGGGATTTCATCCTTTTCCTTATGCAGGAGAGCTCTCCGCAAGGGAGCACAGGAGCACCACAAATCTACATGCCGTGAGCTGCAAGAAGAGGTTTCATATGAGTAGAAACCAGCAAAAGAATTCTGAGAACATGAAAGAAAAATGTTGTTTGACACCCAGAATGATCACAATAGATCCGCTCCAATGGATCTAAAAGACCTTGATGTTTGGGGGAATTTTCAGCCTATCTGGATTATAAAAAAATACTGAAATTAGGAGATTCACAGTCAGAAATGCATGCTTCTTAGAAGTATCTAAGATGTAGTTGGACAACCATTTTCTAATGTCTCAGAATTAACAAGAGGTCATAGGATTTAGTCACAAATAAGGGTCATTGAATGATAAGGCATGTGACTCAGAGATCTTCTCAGTCATCTCAGCAGAAATGAAAAAGAGAAGAAATTATCTAGAAAAGTTGTGCAAGCCTCCTAACAGTGTGAATCTTTTTATAGGAGACCCAGGAGTTCCCTTGGAATGTTATATCGGCATGAACACTGCCAGCTCCACCTGAAAGGGACGGGGAGAGGATAAAAGGAAAGAAGAAAACAGGCTCATGAAACTATTGAGTTCCAAAGAGGTGTTACCCTTCATGAGAAAAGAGAGAGAGAGAGAGAGAGAGAGAGAATATCTCGCAGAAGGGAGACTTAGGCCCAGTGGGTAAAGCATTGTGAAAGAATAACATAGCATATATTATCTACAGATGCATACAAAGATAGTAAAATGGATAAATTCAATAAAGGAAATGATTAAGTAAATTTAAAACAGTTGCTAGTTGCAAGAAACAGATAAAGGGACTTGGTGGTGGCATCTGAATGTGTATTTTATTATTTCCATTAGCCTTTCTAAATAGATTTCACACACTTACACATAATTATGTGTGTGTTTGTGTTTGAGAGAGGGGTGTCAAAGAGACAATTCAAAGAAAGTAGAGAGAATGAATAAATATATATGAATATATAAATTCATTGATGTAAAAGAGACAGTTTTTTTTTTTTTTTAAAGAAGGATTAAAATGGAAAAATACTTAGTCCATCTAAAGGGGAATGAAAAAAAAAAAAGATGTGGAATAGAAAAAAGGAAAAGTGTCCCAAATAGTAATAAAAGTAGTGTAGCAAACAAGGAGTGAAGACATACAAGATTAAAAGTATAAATAATGAGATAATATTTCATCTAACTTCGTGAAAATGAATTAATAACCTCAATTATATTAACGATTTTTCTATAAAACTGCAAATAAAGCTAGGCTTAGAAACATCAACATGTCAATTATTACACGGGGGACTAAACATATTTAAAGAATTACTCCCACCCATTTTATGAATAAGATACCAATGAGAATTGCTCAGATGAATTCAATCAAGGCTTGAGTCACGGAAAATTCTGATATAATTGGCAGTATTGCAGAGCATAGATTGGAAAAGATAACCTTCTAATTACTTTTACCTAAGTATATCATTTATGATAATAGTCATACATGGACAATGAACACATATTCCCAAATTCTTTCCCAATTTTAAAAAATATTTATAATCCAAAAAATCCAAATAAAATACTAGATACTTAGAATCTTGTGACAGTTAGAAGATTAATATGCCAAGTAAGGTTTTCTAAGGTAGTTCAACATTGATCAAGTAGGGTTTTCCAGGATATTTCAATATTAAAAAAAATTAACACGATTTGTCACATAAATAGGTCGATGGTCATAAAGTAATTTCCACATCTGTTTCTGAAACAGATCTTGCTTTTCTCTAATATTATTCTGAACCCCCCCTTAAATGTTTTCATAGAGTTTCATCAAATGAATAATTTGATAACTAAGGTTTGTGTTTAATGATGAAATTATTCCATTAAATCAGGAAAAACTAAGTAAAAGAAAAAAGAATTGGAAACTATAAGGCAAAATAAATACTTGAAGGTTGTATATATTAAAATCCATGATAATAACTGGTGAATCATTAAGTCATTATCCCAATTCTTACTAATCTTCACTGTCTTTGCTAATAATAAAGATTTTTATGTAAAAATGGCTATAGATGAATAATTATTAGAGAATATTATGTATAGATCAAATAAAATTTGAATTGTGTCTATTAAATATACTCAGTAATATGGCTAATTAAAGTATTATTAGATATTATATATGTAAACAATAAACACTGAATAAAGGATAGTAACAAAAATATTGTTACAATTGAAGGTGTTGGACAGGGCTTACCAAGAAATTATAGTGATTATCAATAAGAGAAATTCCATTTCCTGAAGTAGAATTTTACAGATACCTGGGACATATTTGCAAAGTGACATTTAAAGTGTGTGTCTTTAGAAGAGCAAAAAATGGGACGTGCACAATTTTTCCTGGTAAAGCACTGAGTAAATTTATTTCACTCTCAACCATATATGAAAATAATAATATACTGCAGAGTGCTAACCATTACACAATGGCACCACTTCCTTATATTAGAATATTATTTAATAGATTAATAAAAAACTCCATTAAAATACAGTGACTTACAGTAACCTCAAGATATATTTTTAACTTTAAAAGTCAAACAGTATGTATAGTGTGCATTGTTTTATGGAGAACATGAATACTCAATTTCTATGACTCTAGAATATTTCTTGAGCTATTCATGCATACCAAGCCTGTTAACTGTTTTGTCTTGGAATGGAAACTAACATGGCATGGCAATTGAATCAAAGTTTTGGAATTTATATACTAGAATATTTTTTGATGGTTTGAAAGTTTCATTATGTTAGTTTTTCACTTTACAAGAACATAGGAAGGTAGAAAAATAGATGACGGATGGATAGACGGGTAATCAGATAGACAGAACAAAATAAAGTTCAACCATTTTAGAAGATCAGCCTATGAAAGTCATCTTATTTAACAAGGTCTTACCTGTTCTATTTATTTTCCAGAAAAAAACTAAACTTTTTTTCTTTATCTACTACTGTCTCCATGTACACACCACTCCTAGCAAACTACCAAATGTTTCTTGTGTACTCAGCCTTCTATTTCTTGAGTAGTCATCTCATTTGTTTCCAAGGGTACATTTGGACCAATATTAAAAGAAATTTTATTTTATCCTCCACAACTACTCTATCTGTACAGTAATCAGAAATTCAAATTTTATTTTACCTTTACTTTACATTCTCTGACAATTATTCCATCTATAAGCTGGAGGGCTTTTTTAGACATGCTTTCAAACATGTATTGTGCTGTAAGCAGGGAAAACAACAGAAAGAGAATTCGGGGGATAGGGATGGGGGAAGGGGCATGACATAGTGATATTATTGTTCTGGAAATATCACTTCCAGCAGCAATAGGGAGAACATTATGCAAAATGGGTTGAAGCAAGGGAAAGACTGGAGTTGGGAGATCACCTTTCCCATTGTTGAGATGATGATTCATTATCAAGGCTAGAAGTTTGAGTTTACGTGCATTCAGGTGAAGGGTTTTAATGCATAAGAATGTAGAAGGTTTTAAGATCATCTAGTTCTGCCATTGAATCAAGTTTAAGTCCTTTATATACTATGCCCAACAAGTGTTTATACAAACCGTCTTTCAAGACCAGGAAAACCAGAAGATTAAATCAGTACCTGCTGTGACAGCCTACTATTACCTTTGAGGATATTTTGGGCAACGCCTATTTTTACCAAATGTCATTAGAGCCAAAGTCAGAATATTTATGCTGCCAGTCCTTTGATGACAGTCATCTTTGATGATTAGCAGACTCTTTCTTTCTTTTCACACTAAACCCTCAAAACGAGCTGTACTATACATTTACCCTACTTGTATATCGGTTTCCATTTACATAGCATATGTGAATAAATCAACTACATAGAAGGGCCATATTCAAAGAGTTGACTTGTGATGTCATAATAAATTATCAGTTATTTGAGTTGAATTTTGTTCTTATTTTAATTTTAATTTTTTCAATTATAGTCATATATAATTTTGTAAAAGTCCAATATGAGTTATTAAATTACATTTGTATAAAAAGTTACTTTCATTGACAAAATTGTAGCAGAAGCTAAGTTTTAAATAAATAAATATATAGGGCTGGAGCCAAACACACAAATGGAGAGACAAGTTGGCAACTCCTATTTAATGCTACAGGTATGATATATACATAAATAGTAATTGGCATTACATTACTATGTGATCAGCAATGTACAAAATATGTAATCAGTTTCATAGGACATCATCAATTCTTATTTTTAAGGCATCGTTTATGCATAGTAATTGTGTCTACTGTTGTGATTTCCTATAATAATTCTTCAGCATATATATTTTATCATTAAATACACTTTTACTGATATTTAGAAATAATTCTTCAAAATAATCTTTTCTAATTCAATCTCTATAATAACCCCATGGGACAGGAGTTTTAAATCTGCAGATATTAAAGCTTCTAGAAGCTGGAAGTATCTAAGGTAAAATGTAAATAGAATTTAAGAAACTCAAATCCAGGGTTTGAGCTTCCAATACCAGGCTTTTAACTACTATGCCAGATTTCCTGAGTTAATAAAAAGTAAGAATCACTAATAATGGCATTCAATACCTCTATATTTGTTATCTGTTTATTTTCCAGCCATGGCTTCCCTCTTACTGAGCAAGGTGAACTAGAACCCACAGACCTCAATCTTGTTGCTTTTAATAATAATGAATATATCAGGTTTCACTATACCATTATAAATATTACCACATTCAATCTGTTTTCTGAGTTTACCATTAAAATAAAAATGTTACCCAATATATGATTTAGTATTCTCTGCATATATAAATTTCCACTATCAGAATGTCTCTTTCAAAAGTTATCTTCTAAGATACAAAGGTTTGATTCTGAAAAAAATAATTATGTAAGAAAAGCAGGCACTGCTGTGCATTTTGTTTTCTAGAATCTTAATGCAAATTTAGTTTTACTTGAGTAAATACATTTGTCCATAAAAATCTGCACATTTTAGTTTTTTAAAAAAACCTCATCATCTTATTTATATTTCTTTTTCTTTCTTTCTTTCTTTTTTTTTTTTTTGAGACAGAGTCTCACTATGTCACCCTTGGTAGAGGGCCATGGCATCACAGCTCACAGCAACTTCAAACTCTTGGGCTTAAGCGAGTCTCTTGCCTCAGCCTCCTAAGTAGCTGGGACTATAAGCACCCAGCACAACACCCAGCTATTTTTTTGCTGCAGTTGTCATCGTTGTTTTAGCTGACCCGGGCCACTTTTGAACCTGCCTGCCTCCATGTATGTGGCTCGCACCCTATCCACTGAGCTACAGGCACCACCTTTATTTATATTTCTTAATGATTTTTCTTACTAGTGGATTTTTAGTCATGTAGAACAGTTATCTGTGTAAATGCATGTAGAATAGTTTGTGACTTCTGCAAATACACATCTCTATGAACAAGAAAAAGGAAAGAAACTCTGGATCCAAGAAGCTGAAACATACAAATTTTAAAATAATACTGAAGTTGTAATTTTATATTGTCATGCAATTTAAAAATATGTAGGTATCTTTTTAATAAAAGGTATCGTAGGATCATGAAAATACATACTGTAATGCCTGACGTGATGAGGAGCAGACTACGCCTTCCAGGAAAACTAAGCAGTTTTAGTGTGTCATTTAAGGACGAAGTTTAATGCAAAGTAAATTCATTCTTATGAATATAAGAATTAAAAGCCTATTCACATAAGGCAAAAAAAAAATGTAGCTGAGAAATAAAAAGTGGTTAATGCCATGTAAACTGCAAATTTCTATATAAATGACTTGGCATCCATTTTTGTTAAATATTTAATGTTTCTAGAGTAGATTCCTGCTTATACATCTGTCTTCTTGCTTTTCTCTATAGAAAAAAGTGAAGCAGATGGGGACAGTGAGACAATATAAAGATAATTCTTCTTCCTGAATGTGAAATCACTAAATATTTAGGATCTTGGAAGCAGCAGTCATATGCTACACACAGAATGACAGGACTGTAATCTCACCACTTATAGCAAAGAGCTGTTTTATATGTTGACATAATTTCTTTCTTATTTTACATACACATATTATAATCTTCACGCGTAACTGTGGGTATGTGTGCATGTATAATATGAATATTAATATTTATCTATTCATTTTTGTGTCCAGATTTTCTCAATTAAAATTGTGGCAAAATATCTTCAATCTATAATATTTAATTATATTAATATTCATAATACATTTAACTTTAACTTGTTAAACTTTGCTATTTAACTTGGATAATCTTTGCATCATACTGAATGGCATTGTTAACATAAATAAGTGATAGCAAGTTGAGGCCCTGAAAATAATCAAAATTTAATATCTTGATCCTTGTTAAAATTTTGCATACATATATCAGAAACCAGCATACTTGTGAAGACTTTATTTTAGATGTATGACTAAATTTGGTTAGCTGACAATAAATAGCATTTGTACATATCAGCCTAATAATATTTGTTTAATACATTAGCAAATTAACTGAACATCAAAATTTCAATGATAAAAGGGATTCTAAAATCAAAATAGGCAATTATTGAGGCTAATATTGCTTACTACAGAGAGGTTTCTATTCCTATAATGACATCCAATTTCCTTGAATGTAACTTTTTACTGATTTTAAAGGGATTCTTTAGGTCACATTGGAAGATACAATATAAATCATAGAAAATTAAACAGTAATAAGCAGTGGTGATGAGTTAACCAAACTATAATTATATAGAATTCTGCACTTTCAAAATTCAGAGTAGACTTTGCAGATTAAGACAAGCTAAGGCATCACACACACACACACACACAC
>NW_003852435.1:12715178-12743972 GCF_000181295.1 Otolemur garnettii
TAAAACTTCACAATAACATCAGATTATGCCTTAACTGAACAAATAATGTTGGTCCTCAGTACATTTTGATAAATAGAGGACTGTGATAATTTAATCAGTTATTATTCCCTTAAAATTGTTGCCAGTATTCTATTTCTCAGCAAGAGAGAATAACTTAGCAGCTACTTGTAGTTGATTGTAGTTTGCTAACAAAATATTGTACTCGTGTTCACCCATATCTAACTGTGATTTTGTACCAGGTATATCCACATAACTGAGCAAGGGAAAGAAGTAAATTTTGCTGCTTTTGGCTTCTTGACTCAGGAATCAGTTAAGGAAACATTTTGTTTTGGTGAGGAGATGATTCAACTCTCTGTAAATGACCCTTATTATTAAAGGGTAAAATGGGATCCATCTATCGAAAACCTAAATTATTCTCAACATTTTAGGGACCATTTGAACATTATCCTAGTGCCTATTTAGGAAATCATTTATAGGATTCTAATTATCTAAGCTTCCGATTCATTGGGTTTTATTTTATCATAAGTGAATTCTTTCCAGACATGTCAAATTGCATCAAGTTACATATTCAACAAATATTATTCATTTCTTATTGTGTAGGGGCACTATGTGAACACAAAAATAATAAATCATCACTGCTTCCCTCACGGAACTCAATGTAGAGCTGGGCGAAACAACACACAGTCATCCAACAGGGAATACTCTGTATCTGTCGGCTAGCCCAGTAGATAAGAAACACACCTGGCCAACCCAGGAAAATGCCGCGTCATGGAGACCACCAAGTACTTGATCTATTTTTGATAAAACTGCAGAGAACACCGTAACATTTTGATGTTTACTGCCCATCTAATCTCTTTAGTTTAGAAACGTATCTATACAAATGGAGTGCTGGGAAATATACTTTCCTCTCTATTCAGACTCTGAAGTAGTCATTATCTTCCCTATGACTACTCCAGGGTTCAAGTTCTCTTATCTGAAAATAAGAATGCAAATCATTTCACAGAAATAAAGTCTAGCACCAACAACACTTTAAAAGATCTCATGATTCATTAAAACACTTCATAGTCTCTGTACCCCAAACCTCTATTAGGTGCTTAAGTACCACCAAGGCCTCGTGAACAAGCGCTCCTAGACCTCTCAGAGGAAACACCGGCACCGTGAAGAGGGTGTGTTCACATAATAAATGCCTAATGTGCAAAGCTTCAAATAATCACGACGCGCACACTAAAAACAGATTTCCATTGTAGGATTTAGTTAAGTGCCACCGATTTTGAATGTGCACTTAACATCCAGACACATTTTACCTACAAACCTGACATAATCTCTAAATCCCTTTTCACTGAGCGATAACTCAAACATGAAATATATAATAGGAAAAGTAATAAACTGCAATAAAACACACCATGACTATTAATTTAAACAATGGAAATCATACTATGTATTCTGGAGATTAGTGAATGTACATGGAATGGTTTTAATAAACAGTGAATATTTGAACATTTTTTTTGCTGGGGAAAGATCTTAGTAAAATCACCTACAATGGCACAAACCCGTTGCTAGAAGTCAATACAAAGCTTAAAAAGTAACTAAATTGGGCCATTATAGCATGTAAGAAAAGATTGATCAAACTTCATCAGAACTTGAAAATGCCATCTCAAAACCAATTTGAACTTTTCATGAATTTAATTCATATACATTGCAAATTCACCTATACAGCTTTCTCAGCTCCGGAACCAGGTAATTTTACTTTTAAACTTACACTAAAATAGGAGAACTACTTACATGATGAATTAATTGATTTTTCTGTACTTATAAAAGTAGTCCCGGTGCTCTTTCCAAATATCAGCATCTCCTAAGGAAGTACAGAACAATACAGGGAAATTATTATTATTTTCTTTTTTTGTATGAAGAACAGATTCAGTGAACCTCATCCTTTTAGTAGTAGATGAAATAGGGTTCATACATTTTTAATGTCTACCCCACCAACTATCTATGTCTGAGGAATGTTATTTATGTAGAGGGAAAAGGAAATTGAAATGGATTGCTAGCTCATTGAGAAATTACTATGCACAATTAAAAATATGATTATATTAATACAGATAAGGCTGAATTTTTCAAGGTATGGACATGATACGCTATGAGGATAACTTTAGGAGCTGAGCTATATAATAGCTTTATTCCAATCATTCAGTCCAAAATAAAGTACCTTCATATAGAAAATCCAACCCACCCATCTATTTGTGCCTTATAATTGATTTTATGTGATGTTAACTATTGTAGCGATGATCTACTTTTTATACATTTCTCACAATTATCTTCTTATATGAATAACACGTGTAATTTAGTAACATTTGAAATTGAATTGATAAATTAATTTTAATTGGTAAATTAGGACTTTTAGAAATAAGAAAGCCTGGGCACTTAAGGCATTTTATGTAAATACTGTGTATTTTCCTCCTTTCCACTTGTATTTCCTTTTTAGAGACAATGCTACACAGACAGAGAGCTGTCATCACTGAAAATATCTAATTTATTTAAAAATTTTAAAAGTTACTATTACAGAACAAAACCTATGAAAGACATAAGACAAAAGTTCTCTAAAATGCTAGAAAATCATTTTTTAAAACTACTTTAATTTTTTTTTAAAACTACTTTAATTTTTAAAAATAATTATTTGTGTTGCTTAAGATTCTTGTAATGAAAGTGATCCTGAAGTTGCTTGTAGTCATTTGGTTTAATTGATGTCTTGTTCTTCTAGCGTGTTATAGAACCAACACGTGAACTTAGGTTTTACCCTCTGGTCGGAACTCAAACATTTTCTCCATTCTCCTTCCTGTTTGTAGGAATTGCATTTATACACTCCTGTGTGTAACGTTCTTTATTTAATGTAAGTTATTTTCAACAGGGTAAGTGTGGATTGAGTACCTTCAATCTCTTCCTCTCTGACGTCTCAGGTTTTAAAAATAAACTTCAATCCAAGTTGGCCAAACCTTATATCCTTTAAATCTCTGCTCTGTATAGTTTTGTGACCAACAGTGCGATGCATCACACCAGAGCTTACTGCTTGATCATTAGGGTTAAGTGCCCTTCTCTGGTCTAATCAACTACGAGTAGTACTGTAGGATTTAATGAGAATCACCATGCCAAAGTGTTTCTAAGAAAACATTGTTGGCTACTTGGCTCATAAGGGGTTTTGTGTATGTGGTGATGCATACACCAAACCCCTTACAGTTCGTGTATGTTGTGGGCTACTCTCAAATACAACAAATGACAGCTGCAATCATTTTTAAATAAATAGCATAAAACACTGGGCATCGTAGCTGTCATGTATAATTCCAGCATTTGGGAGGTGAAGGTGAGAGGCTCTTTTGAGGCCAAGAGTTACAGACCATCCTGGAGAAGATAGTGAGACACCTGTTCCCCTCCTTCCTAAAAATAGTAGCCAGGTGCAGTGGTGCCTGCTTGTAGTTTCAGGTACAGAACTCAAGAGGTTGACTGAGGTGGAAGGAAAGCTGATTGAGCCCAGGAGTTCAAAGGTTAGAGTAAGCTATGATTGCCCCACTGCACTCCAGCCCGGTGACAGAGGGAGACCAAAAATGGCATAAGGGAGGATGATTTACATTTTTATTGTTGGAGAAAGGAGGGGGATATTTTTATCTGAGTCAGTCTCTTCTACTGGGAATATTTTGAAAACATTCAAAAAATGCATTGAACAAATCACTTGGCTATGGATGAATATTTTTCCAAATGTAATGAATAATTGTTTAATTATGCAGGCATAAATATATCTTTAAAAGATTGGTGAAAGTCTCAAGAGTCTCAGCTGCTTGAAATATGTGGCTTGTCCTTAAGTAATTATTAAAATTCTCAAATGTGATTGTGCCAAAAGCAGTCAGTTTGAAAAGCACAGTTGAAAGCTGTTGACTGCGAGATGAATTCTTCATCCCTTCATATCTAATGCTCATTCTTCTATTAGAATAAAAGGAGGCCTATATTCTCATTAATTAAACAAATGTTCATTCATTATACAAGATTGTTCTCTGAAGTCAGTATATAAGGAGAGATAATTGTGTTTACTATATTAACAAAGAAAGGGAGGAAACAGGTGAATTTCTTAACCAAGGCCCTTCATGCCCATCTCCTCTGACTATTGTGTAGTACATCAGACAATTTCATATCTTCTTGTTTTTGTCCATACAGAATCCTCTGCTAAAAACCTCCTTCTCTTGACTTCTCCTTCTTGTCTCCCAGTTTGGAAATCTCATTTTTATCTTTTAAGATATGAATCACATTAAAGCTTGCCTATGTATCATTTCTTACAAGACAAGGTTAGTGTGTGTGTGTTGATTTATAGAAAACTGGATATATATTACTGTTATAGAATTTATCTTATTATATTGTCATAAAAATGAATATCCCTACTTCTCTCACTAGCCCAGGCAATTTCTCCAGCATGCAGACAACATAGCTTCCATTCAGCATTCCATTAGCTCTCTGCTTAATATACAGTGTGCTCTCAACAATGCTTTTTGAACTAAAAGAATGAATTTTCCATTGATTAGGCATTAAGATAAATTCATACATGTAAAGTCTTCTTTTTTTTTTATTGCTTGCCTTGTACTAACCACAGCAGCAACAAAAGATGAGACATGGATTGAGGATTCATCTGTCATTAGGCCTTGGAAGAATAGCTTTGCAAACATTATTTCTTATTGTTGCTCACAAAAATTCTCTAAGGTAGGTACAATTATTATCCCTATTTTGAGATAAGGAAACTGAACCAAGAGAGGTCACACATCTAACAAGTGGTAGTGCCAACATAAAACTTAGAAAACTTAAAAAAAAATCTTTTGCATGATTGATATTAAGGCTAACAAAATGTCTTAGCCAGTGGCATGCATAACAAAACATCTAAAAATTATCTATTAACTTTAAAAATAAATGACTTCCCAGCTAAAAGTTTCTGCTGCTTTCATTCCTCCTACCTTGCACCACATTTATTAATGCATTATGCTTGTTTAATATAAAGATAATTCATGATTTACTATGGCATTATTATAGGTATCTATGTCATGATATAGTCTTAATTTCTCAACCATCCTACTTTTAAATATTTCTTTCAATTGAAGTATTCAACCTCTATTTCAAAAAGTTCAAGATCTTTATTTTTTAGGTTTATGGAATATAAAAATAGTAAAAATTTTAAATCTATTCCTTGAATGAAGCCAATGGCTCTTACTTATTTATATATAAAAATAGTGCTTGAGTTAATCATTGCAATCCTGTATTTTAAATTTACAGAAACACTGTTGGTATTTTTGTAGACACAAACACCCGGATACACAAAAGCCTACTATGTCCTAAAATTTTCTTTTGTTTTATGAAAACATACGAAGTTCACTTATGCAAATATTATGGGTTCAGTGTTCCTAAATTAACAGAACTGAGGAAAATTGAGTTAAAATTCAATCATCCAAAGCAATCACAGTCGTGTTTATCTATGGAGCGTGGTGATTGGCTTGAAGGAACGATGAGGAAATCCTTTACCGTGAACAGTTGCTGTACCTCCATTTGTTTGCTGATCATCATCTGAAGATGTATCTTTTCATTCTCATTTGCCCTTATTTGATTGGATTGTATTTTCTTTGCCAGTGTCCTTGAATTAGACTTTTCTTGTACTCTTGTTTGCTTGTCACCTAGTCTGAATTGGTTTATATAATTCGAGCCACAATTTCATTTATCTTAATTATTTCAAAAAATATTGAAGACAAACTTTCCATCCATATTATGTAGTGTGAATTGGGGCTTATTTCCTTAGATCAAGGTTATATGGAGAGAAAACAATATTTTTGGTACCTCAAATAAAACTCAAAGCTTCTATGGTTTTTCATGACTACTCTAAGCATCGTCTTGTGACTGGGCTCTCATCAGGTTTCGGGGTATGTACTTGCAAGGCAATATGATCTGCCTGATTCATGTGTGGAAAGGAGCAGAAAAACATTATTCTCTCCTCCTCCATAGTATGGGAAATATTATGCTCTAGTCGGGAACTTCAGAACAGATTTGTTTATTCGTTGGTACTTTCATGGACAAAAGCCAGCAACCATGGCATGATAGGTGCTGCGCTAGACAAATCCACGTTCCCCTGGGCCTTAAGGAGTTCAAGGACTAGTGGGGAGAAACAAATCCTAGAACAACTTCCACAAAATTAGAAAATACAAAATGATAACAACAACAAAAAACGAAGACCGTTTTACTTACCAGGAATACTTTAAACCAGTAGCCCTTTGAATAATAGCAAACAGCTTTTACAATATTATTTTTTCTCAGATTTATAAGGGTAATATTCTTCCCATCAGTGAAGGTAAAATGTTATGAAAAGATTGCTACAAAAAACTAATTTTTTATTGTTTGGTATATTTTTTAATAGAGCTAGGTTACCTTTTTGACATTTGTGCCTACACATTAATTTTAATGCAGCACTTACTGTAAAAGATTGCCAGCAAACCTACATTTAATCTACATTTAACCTTTATGGACTTTTCTACAGGCTGTTTTTCAAATATTTTTAAATATTTCACAGAAAAGCTTCAGTTTTATTTATGTGCACCAATCTATTCCACCTATCTTAATAAAATCTGAAAATATTCATTTAAAATTATAAATATTTTGATATTTTTGAGTGTTTTCAAACTGTACAAATGGAATCTGTCTGTTCTGACTTGAATCCTGGGACATCTAGGGGACCCATAGTACTAGTCAGAATGAATCCCTGCGTGTCTCCTATCAAATAATATTCTCTAAAATTTTTAGTGAAACCAATCATGAGGAAATATGCTCCTTCTTGAAGTTGCTTATCTTGAATACCATATATTATTCTTGTGATATATTCAAAAATTATTGTATAGTTTCTAGATTTTTTTTGTTCCATTTTGATATGATTTTATTAGATTTTATTTTGGACCTTTTTCTCATTCTTCTGTTTTCTTTTTTGCTCTTAAGATTTAATAATTATCTTCATCTGATATTTTTATAGATCAAATAATATTTATTACATAGGAAAATAATTGAAAATTCAGTGTTTTTTTTTTAATCAAATAGTTTAGGTTTCTCAAATTCCCAGTAAAGGAAATTAAAGTGCATATTGTAAAGGAGGTGTGGACGTGTGTGAAGGACATTCACAACCTTCTGTACTGGATTCTCTGATGGACAAACTCCTCCCACTGGTGAGAATGTTGCTGACAGACAGCTCTCAGCTGACAGACAGCTCTTCAGACCTGCCTGGCCTGACTAGCATCATCCTTCTTAAAGTCAGGCCACTTCCCAGGACAGCAGGTGTCCAGTGACTGATTCATGTGCGGGATGTGGCCATTCATTGCCCACTGGCTCTACATGGAACAACTCTGAAGGTTCATTCCAGCTTCAGAGCTACCTGTGGGTCAGTGGGTATCTTCATTCAAACTGAATCAGAGCCTAATTCCATCCTTTCTCCAATTCACTTTCTTCTCTGTTTTTTCAGTGTTGATTTCTAGAGTAAATTCTAAATTTCCTCCTTCTCAGAGTATGATTATAACCTGAGACAAACTCTGCCCAGCAAACTCCAAGAGTGGATCAATTTTAACTTCAGTCTTACCTGGAAAAACTCAATTTAGTCTGTGACCTAAAGTATTAGTGAGAAAACAAGCTCCATTCTCTGCCAAAAGGGATTTTGTTTTTTCTCATGTCTCATAAATTCTCATTAATCAAACAATGTATGAGGGATTTACTCAGAAGCTTTCGCCTAAAATGGCGATAAAGAGAAAAGCAACAACTATTCACAGGAACAATTGTCTTTCAGAAAAGATCAGTAGGATTTGCATGCCTGTGCTAAGATCACCACAGATGCACAGGATGATCCCTTTGTACGTTGGCAAAGCTACCATGAACTCAATGTTCTTTCTTCTCTTCCTCTTCAAAAATAACAAATGTTGTTTATGTGTCTCATCCATGTTTACTTAATAAAAAGTAGAGGAAAAGTTAGAGGTAAGGTAAAAATTTATAGAGAACGATAGTTTTAAGTTATCTCATTTCCTGCCCTTACTTTAAAGATAATGGGTTTCACAACTCAAATAGTTCAGTTTTAGGAAAAGTACTAGAAGTTAATTTTTTGAATATTGTGCTACATTATTGCCAACATTTTTATAGCCTAAACTTACATGTTTTTCAAACTGCTGTCAACCACTACATCCTGCAGCTTGGTGGGGGTAGACAGTCATAAGTAAATAATGTGGCAGTTTGAAAATTCTATAATGGAGATAGGTGCAAATGTGCTTTTTATAGTCATAGGTAAAATCTATAATAAAATATTTGATATGTCTGTGTTCTATTTCAGCTTAAAAGCTTTAGCCGGGCATTGTGGTGGGCCCCTGCAGTCCCAGCTACTTGGGAGGCTGAGTGAGGCGAAAGAATGGCTTAAGCACAGGACGTGGAGGTTTCTGTGAGCTGTGATGCCACGGGACTCTACCCAGGGCAACATCTTGAGGCTCTGTCTCAAAAATAAATAAATAAATAAAATAAAATCCTACCACATTTATTATTTCCAAGTTTGGCTTTGGACTTGACTACATGGAATGAACATTAACAATTAAAATTCTTGAATTGCATAATTGATAATAGAATTCTCCCCCCAAAATAAATGCATGAACCATCTAATAATATATGATGGTTATTTAATAATAAATTAAATATAATTTATCACACATTAGAGATCATATATAGTTTTATCAATGGAAATATATTTATTATCACTAATTTAGAAATAGATATAATAATCATCTTCTAATTGCAACAAGGCATAGCAAGGAAGAAGTCAAGCTGATTAATACCCTTTTGACGCAGATCGGAGGCACCTCAGCAGTGCATTAATCAGCACTACCGCTTTATCTGTCATGTCCTGTGGCATCAGTATTCTACATTACTCCAGCCACTAAATTCTAAATAAATCTAAAGAACATATTGCATTAAATTAATTTACTCCTTCAGGAATCAATTCTATAGGCATTAATCGTATAATTAAGAACGGAAAATGACTTTACCTTAGAGTTGAGCAACCATTTACAACTCAGGCCATATTTACATGGCCTGACATTGGTCTATTACAAATCGCGCAACTTACATCTATTTATAACACAGCCCTGCTCTATGAGAATAGGTTGTATAAATCATTTTAAGCTCAGAGAGGGAGAAACAATTCTCATCTTCTCAGTGACTGTTAATATTTTGGTGGCTTCGTAATGTGTCCTCCTGACTAGGCTGACCTACATATGCTAGAATGCCTTTCCCTGTAAGTTTATGACTAGAATGAGCCATGAGAGAAAACCTCATATGATATTTAGAAGGTGGAAGTAAGGCAGCAGCCAGTGCAGCTTGGGCACATTGATCTGGCTTATCTCCTAGGAGTGAGCTAGCACTTGGCCTGCAACTCCTGAGCCTTCTTCGAGATCTGCCTTCACCTTCTTAGATTTTAGGGTCAATTCTATGTTTAGCTCTATGACAAAGGGCACCAGACTCTCCTACAGGACACTTATGTCAGTAGAGGAAATCAGAACTGCCTACTTGTATATGTGACTTCCAGCCTGTTTTTGTTCTATCTCAGTTTACATCCCTTTCCCCTCCCAACTGCCTGTTTTCAACTCCGGCGTCAGATGGGCAGACAACTACCCTACAGACACTGTTCGATAGATCACACAATTGCATGTGGTCAAACCCTGAAACAGGCCCTGTTTCTTTTTCTCTCTCTCTCTCTGAATGTGTGTGTGTGTGTGTGTATGTGTATATATAAGGGTTTGACAATTAATTAATGAACACATCCTAGAAAGAGCACTCCATACTGCATCACTGACTGTCACTAAGTACTTCACCTTTGAAGTACTCCCCTTGAGAAGCAATGCACCTACTTCAGCACCTATTCTATACTTGAAAGCACTTTTTCTAGGATGAGTTTGCAAACTTATTTGTCAGATCTTGCATATACAGTCTGCTTTTCTCACTGAATTTTCACCCTTGCAACTATTCTGAAGAAGTCAAGCAGAAAGGATTTTTACTCTAAGAGAATAGTATGCAAATAGCAACAATACCTAAAGCTTTGACTGGTTCCTTCACCCTGATCTAATCAAGGCAATGTCCTAAATATATTGATAATCTGACGTTGTGGTCATTATCATGTATTGCTTAATAGATGTTTAATTTTCTATAGTAGGGATATTTACACATTATTTTTTGCATTATTTTACTTTATTTTGAGTCTGCATCAGTTAATTTGAGGATATACCATAGAATATGCATATTTATTTGTGTTATGAAGCATTTGTACTCAATCATATCATTCTATAAATTAATATTACAACATTTTAAAAAATGTTAGATACGAGGAACTAAACATTCAAAGACCAGAATTTTCTCTGTGTACCAAGGTTCATTTCGGGCACCCACTAACATTTGTAGGCCATTCGCTCAGATTTTTCATTGTACAGACTATTCCATATTGGTACACTTGCTCACTCCACTAAATCCCAGTAGTTCTCTCACACAGTCATTGAAACAACCAGACCGCTGTAGATATTTACTGTCTTGTAGGTTAGCAATACTGCTCCTGGTTGAGATGGCAATGGCAACACTGATGTTGAAATCCATAGAAAAACACCTGGGTGGAGCAGTCTGATCACACTTGGTTTGTAATGATTTTCCCAGCTTTAGGCACAGTTAGTTGATGAAGTTGCTCTAGTTGAGATGAGGTTTATCTTCATCTTCATTTACAGAGTTCTTTAAAAACCAGGCACTTCATGGCATTCACTCCCATAATGTACAAACGCAAAAGGAGTTGAAAAGAGAATTGGAAGCAGACAATGCAAAATGTTCATGCTAAAATGAGTAAAATATACATAAGATTCTGACCAAAACAAGAAAAACTTTCATTTTCCAATTCATTGTTATAGCATTGTATGGAAACATCTACTTCATTTCCAGTATTACAAGGAAGCTAATTTTTTTTTCATAAATTAACCTTTGCCTGAAGGTACTTGGGTAAAGTTCCAGCACAAATGACTTTTGTCACAATCCACATTTGGATACAAAGTATAATATGGTCGAATTTTATGTTAAGAACATACATAAAATTACCACTATATTTACAAAATGTTTATAAAGCTGTCTTTATAAAATTAACCAGTGTTTTATTGTTTAGTATGAATAAAATTTAAATTATTGTGATTCAAATTTATTGCCTTTCAATGGAAACAGGGACCACATATAATTATTTTGCATAAATTAATTATTTTAAAAGAAACACTCGTATTGAAGGTTTACATATCATTATAATTTATAAAGTCGTTCCCTATTAGACTATCTATTCACACTGCTGGTGTACATATTTCTTGTTGCAAATGAGGAATAACAGGAAATGGAAACAAAGATTTCTAAACTTTTGACTAAGAGTAATTTCCGAGATATATTTCCACTGTCAGGGTTTATCACCAATTTCCGTAATTGATGTTTCATCTACAGTCCCACAACTTTTCTTCATACACTATAGATAATTAGCTCATCTTCACTTTCAGCTGATTATTTCCATCCTCGGAGGAACCTCATGGTATAATGGACAAAATGTCAAGAGTAATTAGGAATAATGATGGTAGAATCTATGCTATCAAACAGCATGCACCTAGGACTGATTCTTTTATGCTTTGTCTTTGAAAAGGATAGTCAATTTAAAATTATCTCTGAGGCTTTCATTTTTCTTAATATAAAAATAGCAAAACTTTGAAAAATAACACCAGAATGACTCCATATTCGTATATATGGCCCACTCAGCCTTGGGTGTCTCATTAATTCCTTTTCATGGTTAAGGAGGTAAAATCAATCCAGTCTCAAACACCATACAGCCTTAGTGGACCACAGCACACCTGCCTGTGAAATCATTTTGGGATTTTCCAGGTGAAAGCTAATGGAACTATTCATTATACTGTGTGAAGTCAGCAGAGATAGTGCTTTTCTTTTGCTTTGTCTGAGATCTGATACATTTATCTTTAATGATAACAATACACATATTTTTCTCTTTAGGTGATGCTATGTGTGCTCATCCAATACAATCCCCAACAGTGGTCCATCAGGGGGATTTAGCCAAGGAAAGAAAAGCAATATGGAGTTTCATGTTGTCATGTTCAGCCTAATTCACAAATTGCCACTTCTGTCAAATTACAAGGCAACCAATTATGATGCTCCTGTTACATACAATTGACCATAAAGAAGTTTGCGATTGTTTACGTTTCAGATTGCAAAATAATTCTAAAAATACAAATGTATTTCATAATATTGCATGAATATGATCTCATATTGTCTAGCATAATAACAATTTCTTATCTTCACTTGCCTACAGCTTTGAAAGTGTTAACCTTGTTACATTACCATTAAAGTATCACTTAATGACTCTGTAAGGAAAGACAAAGGTATCTAATATTATTAATGAAATGCTATGAGGTTCATAGGATAGATGCTTTATCTAAGGTCATATAATTGGTAAATTGGACCCTAATAGAAAATCATGAGACAAAACGAACTTCTTACAGCCACCTGATCTTTGATAAACTAAACAAGAACATACACTGGAGAAAAGAATCTCTATCCAATAAACAGTGCCAGGAGAATGGCATAACCACAAGTAAAAGACTGAAATTGGACCTGCATCTCCCAACACTTACAAAAATTGATTCAAGATTTAAATCTAAACCATGAAACAATAAAAATCCCTGAAGAAAGTGTGGAGAAAACACTTGGAGATATCAGCCTGGGAAAAGATTTTATGGAGAAGACTTCCTTAGCAATGACAACAACAAAAATAAACCAATGGACTTAATTAAACTTAAAAGCTTCTGTACATCTAAGGAAACAACAACCTTCAGAATGGGAAAAGATATTTTCATATAATGAGTTGGAGTTCATAGCTAGGATCTATAGAGAACTCAAATTAATCAACACCAAAAAAAGACCCAAGACTCCCATATATCACTGAGCAAGGGAGATAAATAGAACCTTCTCTAAAGAAGACAGACAATATGGTTAATAAACATATGAAAAAAATGCTCATCATCACTAATCATCAGAGAAATACAAATCAAGACCACCCTGAGATGTTACCTAACCCCAGTGAGAATGGCCCACATCACAAAGTCTCAAAGCTGCAGTTGCTGGCATGGATAGAAGGGAACGCTTTTACATTTTACACTGCTGGTGGGACTGCAAACTGATACAACCTTTTTGGAAAGAAGTATGGAGAATCCTCAAAGAACTCAAATTAGACCTCCCATTTGATCCTGTAATCCCATTACTAGGCATCTACCCAGAAAAGGGGGGAGGGCCCTTTATCATAAGGACATTTGCAATAGACTGTTTATTACAGCTCAATTTACAACTGCCAAAATGAAGAAAGAGCCTAAGTGCTCACCAACTCAAGAATGGATTAACAAACTGTGGCATATGTATACCATGGAATACTATTCAGCCACTAAAAAAGATAGAAACTTTACATCTTTTGTATTAACCTGGATGGAGTTGAAACACATTCTTCTTAGTAAAGCATCACTAGAATGAGGAAGCAAGAATCCTATGTACTCAATTCTAATATGAAGGCAGTAGATGAGCTAATACAAGAGGAGGTAGGGGAATGAGAGATCAGAAAGAGGAGGAGGAATGTGGGTCATGGTGTACGGCACACCTCTTGGGGGCAGGGCACAATTATAACAGGGACTTCATCTAGCAAATGCAATCAGTGTAACCTAATTCTGTATACCCTCAATGAATCCTGAACACTAAAAAAAGTCATAAGAAAAAAATGCCAGTTTTTTTCAGAATTTCTGTTACAACATTGAAATCCTATTCCAACTCCCCTAACACTGTAATATTTGTAGAAGAAACCCAGATTGATAAACTTTTCAAATTTTCTCAAGTAATATTATAAAAGCTATCTCAACATATAAATATTTAGTTTAGAAAAACTCAAGATACATGTTTTCAGGCCTTTTATAGTAAACATCTAAATTTAATTAATTTAATGAAACATGGGGTTGAAAATACTAGTCTTAAAAGTATCCAGTTACATGGAACAAATAAAAAAATAGAAACTTAGAGAAAGTCTATTTAATTCTTTTGTACAACTTTCTCTCCCAAAGTCTTGGGCAAATCACCTTCCCTGTCAATCAAAGTCAAGTAGTATTGAATTTATGAAGTCAATATCCACTTTCATATCCAAAGAGGAGTAGGAATGCTACAGGAAAATAATATGTAGAAAGTTAACCCTGCACTGCTCACCTGGATTCCAGAAAGGGTTTTTTTTTTGTGAAAAGAAAAAGACACAAAGAATCTTGTGTGAAGTGTTGCTGTTCAGTGTTTCTTACTACAGGGAGCATACTATCTAGAAAATCAAGAGAGCTGCTGTTGGAAATGTGTGACATATCTGAAGATAAAGCAATTCACTGACAGCGTCTAAATTCAGACAAATCATAGAAAGAAGGCAGTGAGCCTGGAAGGAAGTGATCTCAGGCTTCTTTTAGTGAGGACACCTATTCCTCCCAGTCATGCCATGTAAGCAGGAAAAAAGGAAGGCTGTTATTGGATTAAGTCTAATGACCCAAAAGAGTTGGCAACAATACTAAAATCCAAGGTACTCAGAAACATTCTCAGGAGTAGGAAAATAGTACAGATGCCTTCTGCCTCTATACTTGCAAAAATAATCACATCACCAGGCATCCCACATGTAGCCACCCCAGTGGCATATGGTTGTGATTTGCTAGCAGAGTGGGAACTCCTCTCCTGAGTATACATGCTGCTTTGATTTTGAAAATTCAAGCAATGAGTAAAGCTGAAGTTACTCCAGTGATGCTACGGATGTCACAGTTACTTATAGCAGAATTTGCTAATGGTTAATGGTTCTAAATTAGAAAAACTCAGTAAGTTAAGAATAAAATTTTAAATAATTTTATATATTTTAAATCATTCTGCTGATTAATATTTACAACTTTACATAGAAGCTGGCTTGATGCTGCAGTTGGAAAGTTAATAATTTATGAAGCTTGCTTTGTAGTCTAATGGCTATACTTGACTTTTGCCACTGCTCTAGGGCTTGCGACTTTGATGTTTCTGTCTTAAATTAAGAGAAAGAAAAAGAGTCAGTCAGGTATCTGCTCTCGTTGAGTTACTTTTCTGAGGAGTTGTTTTAACTGAGTTCCATGAAGCCGTAATGTCTTTGAACAAGAATATTGATTGCAAAATGAAGCCTCGTTCCATTATCTTTTTAGGCGATGCCCAGATAGAGGTGTTTTAAAAGTCTGAGGAACATTACTTCCTTGCTGAATGTAAGTGTATGTTAACTCTCTGGAGCACATAAAAGGAAAGTTTTCGGAGGGATTTGCTCAGTAAGCAGATCTTTTCTTCCTTCCCAGTTCAAAATAAATGAAGAAATGTCCTGCCATCTAATTTCCTTGGAGTGCGAATGTGTATGATTTAATTTAGAGAAACACTCTAATCCTCTAGATTTTACTTACAAGTTTGATAACAACCATGTACAATACACACTATTGCCTGCTACCAGGAGACCTAGGAATTGACAGGTAAGAGTTCGAAAGGTAACCAGCAGTGCCAATTATCCAGCCCCACTGTCCAGTGAAGCTGGAGGAAGAAAGCTCAGCTAGGTAAGCCATTGCATACTGAGTGTATTTAGCAAAAACTCAGAGGATCTGCTTATCCAGGGGACATTATCTTTTGTTATTTATCATCACTGCAGTTGGTTAATCCCCAGTTCTCAGCATACTATTAGAATTCGGCAATCTTGCCATTAGATATTACAATAGAGCAGGCAGTGAAGGCTTGAAATCTACTTATTTTAATTATCTGTCAAATAAAAATTGAAAATTTCACTGAACAATTGAAAAATGTAAAGCTTCCATGAAACTTTGATATATGGGAAAAATAACTTCTGATTCCCAAGCAAAAATAAATTAGCGATAACTAATTCACATGTTTCGAACTCATTACCTGAGGGCTTCTATTTTTCAGACTACATTAGAGACTTGGAGACTTTTTTTCCCTTTCCTTCTTAAGGAAAAAAAAAATGGTAATGAGGTGATTTCTGATAGCAAAAAGGACAGAAACCCGAACTTTACTTACTCAATACTAAGTAGTAACTAAATTTATGAAGTTGGTAATTTCTAATTAGTCAAAGAAATGGTTTTTATTATCTTTGCTAGTGCCTGGTAGAAATTAGAAATAAAAGAGATGGTTGTTTTATCTTGTGTCAATGACCTCTCCATTGATAGTACACAAGGCAATGAGGAAAGAAAATTCATTGAGGAAATGCTTTTTCAGTTTCCAGACTAAAATATAATTATGTCACAAGTAAAGAAATGATTCGAAACAACTTACATGACTTTTTATGCCACCAAGTGAACACTTTGCTGAGAAATTTGGTAAGTAATTTAAAATATGACAAAGTCTTATATGTTTTATTAGTTTCATAATAATTTTGACTATTTTACTAAACTGATTTTGTATTGGTTCCCTTTTAAAGAGAATTTAATATTAATTCCTTATTTCGTATTTTAAGGACTTTTTTCTAACTTAAACTCTGTCTTAAGATGATTTCTATCTTTCAGAAAAGATGTCGTATGACACTTTGGACCTTCCTTGAGGGTCTATCTAGTTCCTTTTACAAACCAGGTTTTTCTTTCTTTCTTTCTTTTTTTCTTTCTTTGTTTTTTTTTTTTTGTTTGTTTGTTTGTTTTTTTGAGACAGAGTCTCACTTTATCACCCTCAGTAGAGTACTGTGACATCACAGCTCACAGCAACCTCCAACTCCTGGGCTTAGGAGATTCTCTTGCCTCAACCTCCATAGTAGCTGGGACTATAGGTCCCTGCCACAATGACCAGCTATTTTTTTTTTTTTTGAAGTTTGGCTGGGGGTGGGGTGGGATCGTGAGTTCGAACCTGCTGCCCTCAGTATATGGGGCTGCCACCCTACTGACTGAACCACAGACAGCGCCCCAAACTAGCTTTTTCTCTTTTGCAAAGATACCTCATGAAAATCTTTCTAAAGCCTGTCTTTCTGCTACTAATATTCTGTTAATTTATTTTTTCTTCTTCACACAGTTTGAGTTATGTGATTTTAAAAATCTGTCATCTATTATCTACATCTGTGTAGGTGTTGTTCCTTTTTTTTTTATAAACTCATAATACTGTTGGAATTCTAAAAAGTTTGCTTCATTTTTTGACTCTCACTTATTGTCTTCTAGGAGATCTGCAGTCACCTAGGAATGTGCTTTAGAATCTTTAATAGCTGCTGGATATTATAGAGGGAATAGAGTGGATTTAACAATCAGGAAAAGATGCCATTGAGAAACCCATTACCAGTTTGAATAAGTGAGAAAAGTGTAGTTAAGAGACTGGAGAAAATAATAACCTTTATTATTTAGTTTTTCCCAGAATCACATTCAGTCTCATGATTTTCTAGAAACTCAAATTGTTCAACATCTTGTAAATCACGTACACCTCATTATTCCTATAATTGACCTAATGAGAAAGTGATTTTTAAATAACACATCTTAACAGATATTTCAAAACTACTTTTTTGTATTTTCCTATTGCTGTGCACATAAAGTAGGATTACCCAATTGAAGTTTTATTAAACTGCAAAGGATTTCTTTCAGGTGGTCATAAGAAACCGTGTGCTTTCATTGTCTCCGGCTTGGCATGTAAGAAGCATAGATTATACTTCTAGAAAAGGGCAAAACAATTTCCCCTGAGGCTGTGTTTTTGTAAGCAAAGTAATTTTAGATAATTATACAATTCAAACAGAGTAGGTTTGAAGTTATATTATCCAGTTTGTAGAATAACATAATGTTTTATGTTTACTGCCAAGGAGCATGGGATTTTATTTCTAGCATTAGCTCTTGTTAACTTTACATGTGTCAACCAGTAACATTAAATTACTCACATTGCCATTGGGTCTAAGTTTCCTCATCTATTAATAAAAAAGGAGGTGCATGGCCTAAATTTTGCCAATGCTCCTTTCTTCTAATACTTTACACACACCTCAGTTGTCACTGCATCCAGCTTCCATATCATAGCCTTCAAATTCTCAAACTTTTTATTCTGTTTGACAATGTTCACATATTAAGAGGATCATTACATCTACTTTTTTTGAAAAATATTCTAAAGACATTATATTTAGACATAATTGCAACATATAAGTATATATAAAAAGTTAAAAAATAATTTAAGTACTGATTTACATTGATTCATTAGAATAAAGGCAATATACCTCTGATACGGCACAGGTTGAGAACTAAACATAAACTATCTTTTAAAGGAATGAAATGAGAAAGTATGTTTTAAACTAGGGTTGTCTACATATGTTGTGTTTCTATTGTGAGAAGTAAACGCTTATTCAAATGCATTTAAGCAAGCAGTATTAATGATTAATGACATTTTTGATCTTGTAACTAGACCTACAAATTCTTGAATAATTAATGAGGTACTCAATACTGCACAAGATAAGAAATATTTTTTGTGTGCACAAGCTATTAATACTGAAAACCTGACACAAATACATGGCAGAGATACTTTGAGGTCAAAGCAATATATATTAAAATAAAAGATTTTTAAAAATTTTTTGTGTATGAGATGAAATATTTACAAATATCGTAATTATGATCTAATAGCAGAATTGACAATGACAGATACCTTCTCTATTATGACTTCTTCTGTCATAAAGATGAATACCTATTGAGAAAGTGCTACATTGTAGGTATTATGCTGAACTTTAATATGAACTAGAAGAAATATAAGATCAAGATGTCATAATTGTTCTTACTACTTAGTGTCAGTGACATGGAGAGAAATCATTCAGTGGACCATTTTTTCTAGATATTTCTTGCATATTCAGTGGAGATATATATAAATTTGGGGCAATAAAATTGGAAAATAAGTTTTTCTAAAATTCACTACCACATCATTTTAAATTTATAAAAGTTAACTTTATTCTTTAAATGTCATCTTGTATCTTGATTTCCAGGTAACTCTTTTGTTAAAAAGTCTATGGTGATCACACAGTCACAGAGACTTAGACTTGAATCTTTTAAAACAGTTAGTTAACTCGATTTCCTTATTTTAGAAATGAGAAAACCAACATGAAGGCAGTTTAAAATACTCATGAATTCCCTGTAAGCCTGTGGAATTCCATACTGCTTCTCCCAGGCTAAGCTTTAGTTTTGAAGTTACTCATGGGATGGAGCAGCTCTATTATCTATGATAGTCTCCAGGAGAACCTACAAATGTATCATTCTTTGTCTCTGTGGAAAGGTATGATGGTTCCTTACATGGTGAAAAGGTGGATGGCATGTAAATATTTAGAGTACTATTGAATTCAGCTATATATTTTGTTCATATCCTCGTCAAATCAAATTTTATCAGTAATGTACAAACTAAAGACAGAAATATTTTTAAACTAACAATAAAATCATCTGTATGTAAATAGAATTACCGTGTCATATACCTACTTTATTAAGCTAGCAATAAGAAACATTAACACCTCAGTGCAGTATATGTCCAGAGTTATACATAAAGCTGGGCAGTCATAGTACCATAAATATCTCAATCCCCTAGGAATCAGGGACCTTTAAAGTTAAGTCTCTGGACATTTATAGTGTCCTAATTTCTAAATAAAGAAATTTTGATAGCTCTAATATTTCAAGCTTGTCAATGAAACTGGAATTCCTAGCATCTTAGACTCTATTTTTATTTAAAAATATTTCTGAATGTAAATTATGGATCAGGTGAAAATATACTGATAAACAAGATAAAAGATTCTGTTTTTTAAATATAAAGAGAATCAAATAAATAAATACAATATAATATGTTAGATATGGAAATACAGTGTATCATGGTAAAAAGTAATTCAAGTATAAATTAGTGCATATGGAATTATGATTTTAAGTCAGTTTATTGATCTATGCTTTACAAAAGTGTTAAAATGTACCCATTTTTAATGCACAGTTTATTGTGTTTTCACAAATAGATATATACATATTCTATCAACCTAAAAATTCCTTCACAGCTTTCTCAGACTTTACCTAAACCTTTAACCTGGCAACGATGTTTGCAAATTAAATCACAGTAGATTCATTTTTTCTGTTATAGTGCTTCATATAATAGAATCATACTCATTTTTCAGTTGTAATCTCATCATTCATGAGTTTAAATTCTTAAACTAAAACTGGTAAGAAGATGAATGCAGGTAAAAATATCAAGCTGGGTCTTACATTGAAGGATGCTATCATAAATAATTGCTAACAAACTTGGACCTGGCCTTGGAAACTTGTTCATTAACCTACACCAACTTTGTTTTTGCTTTTTTTTAATACTGCATTTTTGCATTTTATTTTAAGGCTACTTTCACAAATTTTATACACGCTGTTCTCATGCAGTTAAGAACATCAATGTATTAATTTCTATGTGTTTTTTAACCAGAAATGAGCTTTTTCTAAATAACTTTTCTGTTTTTAAAATAGAATTGGGTTACTGATTAATGTCAAAATTTTGGCCAATTCATTCATTTTGACTTTCATTTTATATTTTTAATCTTGTTCAATTTCTTTCATCTAATTTTTAAAAGTTATCTAATAAGATTCTCTACTATTTATGAAAATATGAGCTAAAGTCAATAAGTTAATTAAGTCAAAGTAAAAATAATTTTCAAATTTGTATAAACTTCCTATTATTTAATAATTAGTTAGGAAGAGTACTTAAAATTATTGTCTTGTGTTGCCGTATGGGCCTCATGGAAAAGCAATGTTGGGGAGAATAAGCATGCATATTGAAATTGTGTTTTAAATAAAGGTGACCATCTGCTTGCTCAGGCAAAGTGGTGAGCTTCTTTATTTGCGGTTGGTTTATATAGGGAATTTGGTACATGCACATAATACAGCAATGACCTCATTGATCCATTTAAACATCATGTGACTACCTTGTGATTAGCTTCCAATAATCCACTCAACATACACCTTTTGACATAACCCTTTCAACATGACCCAATTTAACATAATTTAATGGAGAACATGTTGTTAGCCATTACTTCTTTGTTCTTATCTGATGATGCCTGAGTCTATGGAGGAACAAGGTAGATTGAACACCTGCCCTTGCTGGCCTTGCTGTTTGGAGGCCATTACTATGGATCTTTAAACAAGGCAGAAAGAAACTTCTTGTGCATATAGGAATTGTGTGCAAATCTCTGCTCCCATGGAGGCCTTAAGTCAGGGGTTTTTTGCTAGAACCTTTTATAAGGAATTTTCAGGCTGGACTTCTCAAAGGCCTTTCATGAGCCCAAATTTCATCTGTGCCATTAGATACCTGTATGCATTGGGTAAATTCCTCTTCTCTTGAGGTCCCCAAGCACATTTCCATTCCTGGACCCATCAGCAAGACCTTCATCACTTACCACAGATCAGGAAAGGTTACTGATGGGCATCTGGCCAGTTTTCCAAAGGGCTTTTTTATTGGCCTTATAAAGTCAACCTTAATTCTTTAACGCAGTAAATGGTAAATGCTATTCCAGCTGAAGCCTTGGTCATGTTAGGCTCACAACCAGCCTGGTCACATGGGATTCTGCCTCAGTTTCTTACAAGTTTGCCTGCACAAAGTCTTTTCACTGCTCTCTCTCAAATGGCTTTTTTGGCCAGAAGCATATAGGCATTTCATTTATAGTCTAGCCTCAAATTTCATCTTGATGAAAATATATTTTGATATATGCATCCTAGCTTTTATGCATTCTAAAGGAGTACCCCTGTGGATTCTGAAGTATTACAAATAAAGAGAATTTGAAAGAAACTTGATATATAAGACCTTTTATGGTTAGTGTTTATGTGCATTGCACTGGTAAAATCAAAGTCCAAATCACACAAACTACTATAGCAACTGAGTCTTAACCCATTACTTTGATTACTACAACCTTATCTTCAGAGTTTCCATCTTCTTGTGAATGGAAAGTGAAAGGAGAAAATAAAGAATTAATGGACTTTCTGAGATTATATAGAAAGAAGAGGAAAACTGTAAACATTACTAACAGAGTAAAACTTTGATCTATAACAATACATGTACTTCTCCAAACACATATTTGAGATAAAAATCTTAAAGGTATAAAAACATTTACTCATAATAGAAATCCCTACTGAGGCCAGCCAAGTTACACAAATATTATTAAAATGTATTAGTCATGATTCCTGTGCCCTATCAAAAATAAAGCTACTGATAAGTTTCTCACCATAAGGAAGGAACAAGTGCCAAATATTCAAAATATAAACATTTTATTTGTGTAGCTTAATCATCTTAAATACAGAACATGTGGCTAAGACAGTTGCGTTAAGTACTACTTCAGAATGAACATCTTACTTTGTAATGTGTATAAAAAGACATTCTGCATTATTGAATTTGTGGGTATGATACTTTTGACTTAAATTTTTAAATTTTTAAACACAGAAACTTAAAATATTTTAAATTCCATTAGACTTGTGTTTAAAGATAAAAAGAAGGCTCTTTTATATTTCCAAAAGATCGCTTCTGATGGTTTAAGTAGGAAATCATTATATAAGCCTAAATGAAATAGACTAAAAAATCCTGTCTTACACAGATTCGTTAATACCAGAGTTATGATTTCTAAACACCAGTACCCCCAAGAATACCCTCCAGGAAATAAAAATGAAGATTGGTGCTAGACGTACAATGCCTCATGCATCCTAGCACTTTGGGAGATAGAGGTGGGAAGATTACTTGAGGCCAGGAGTTTGATGCCAGCCTAACAACATAGCAAGATCCTATCTCTAAAAATTATAGAAAAATTAGCTAGCTATGGTGTTGTGTGCCTATAGTCTCAGCTATTCAGGAAGTTGAGGCAGAAAGATGACTTGAAATGATGAGTTCAAGGTTGCAGTGAGTTAAGATCACCTCTGTCTGAGGAATAGATCAAAGCCCAGTCTAAAATAAAGTTAAAATAAAATAAAATAAGAAGACAGACTTATGCCCTGGCAAATATTTAACAAAGATATCTTCCTACGCTCATTCAATTCTATGAAATACTAGAAGTCATCTGGCAGACTTTCTGGTTGTTGTGTTCCATATGGCAGCCAAACTCAAAGTTTTATTTGAGATAGATAATTAAAATCTGATTCTGTGGCTCAAGTGGCTAAGGCACCAGCCACATACACCTAAGGTGGTGGGTTCAAATCCAGCAGGCCCACCAAACAACACTGATAGCTGCAACCGGGCGTTGTGGCGGGTGCCTGTGGTCCCAGCTACCTGGGAGGCGGAGGCAGGAGACTCACTTGAGCCCAAGAGTTGGAGGTTGCTATGAGCTTTGATGCAATGGTACTCTACCCAGGGTGACAGCTTGAGGCTCTGTCTCAGAAAAAAAAAAAAAAATCTGATTCTGATCTCAGTTCTACTAGCTCACATCAGGCAAATCACTTTTTTTCAATCTAATTTTTTTGTGTTGGGAATGAGAACAACTATACTGATATTTGTAAACTTGTGTTCTGTTGAGCTCTTGAATAATAATCAGCTTGATGTTGTTGAAAATGCAGATTCCTGGATTTCACCACATCCTAATTATATTGAAATATACATTTTCCAGACTAAAGAGATTGTATTTCTCATAAACTTCCTATGTAACAAACATTGAGAATGATTAAACTAGTCTGATAATGTCAAATATTAGAGCAAAAAAGATAGATTCTGATCAGAATTTTGTATCCTTTGTTCCTTCCAGGGATAAAACTTTTCCCTTCCTGAACTCTTATGGGCATAGCCTGAGGACAAGGGGGAACTGAGGACCTATAGTGTTCATTATGGGACTTCCATCATTCTGACATCTATATTCCTATGTTAGTGTTTACTCGAGAAAAGCATTTCTGCATTCAGACATAATCCCAACTCTTTAACTTTCCGAATTCATAGCCTCAGCAATATATTCATTAATACTAATCTGAGATGGTGTCTATTCATTTATATCAGTCAACAGAGTTTCATAACTTCAAGATCCTACCTCATCCCTAACACTCAACCTCATCAGTTTCATGATGAATGAGGTATCAGCTCTACTCGTTTCTAATACCAATGTATTTTTCTTGATAGTAATTGTCAGTATGTGAAAAATAATATGCATTTTAATTCTTAATTCTTACTCTTACTACCACAGTAAATTTTATTCTCCACATCATGGGTAACAGCTTGTCAATGAGTATTTTGTAAATACATAATTAACATCTATATGTAACATTAACTGCTATTTATCTATGCAACTATAAAGAATTTATGATGAATTCTATTGTCTCTCTGACTGTAAAGGTGGCTTTAGTTCTCCCAGAACTGAAGGTGTAGACCTCAGCTTTATAGAGAAAAAGGAAAATATTTTTTTCCCTGTAGTTTCCTGATATTGAAATACCCTACCCCACTCTCACCTACCCAGGTAAGTGATCTTAGTCTTTAATTATCACCTCTTCTTTGAAACATTTCTGATGCTTTTAGAAATCATTGATATAATTTCTTCAGCCATTTTTTGTAAAAATCCTATAATTAAAATGAAAAGTAAGAATGAGTTAAATATGATATTCTAACAAAAAATATATTGTTAATGTTTCATCATTAGTTTTAAAATCAGAAGCTTATCACTGAGGTCCACTGATTCTCCCTCATCCCTTATATTTATTCTTACATCTTTTCTCCAACCATTAGTGCCATTTCATTCCCATTTTCTATTGACAACAATGTTGTAAAGGACTCATAATGGATAGCCCACTAGTTCATGTTCAACCTCTGCTCTTGTAATCTCAGAATGCCCTTTCACGAATATCTCATTTTATCACACACCTTATTAAAATGCTTCTGTTTCCATCTCAACAATTGGATAAAATCCTTCATTATTTCTATTGACATAAAAGACAAGAGACAAGGCCTCCATTATCTGACTTAACTATTGCTGGAAATTATTGCTGCCAACATCCCTATCTTTTCCTGCTCCTTCACAAAGATAAATTATTCATACTTTTCTAAATATATCATACAAGTTTGTTTGTTTGGCCTCTCCACCTTCATATGTTCTTCTCTCTATTAGAAAATCTCATTCACTCATTTAGTGACCTGGGAAACTATTACTCAACTCTAACTCAGGTACATTCTCTGTATGGAAGTGTCTCTGATGTTCCTAGTTTGGGTTGTTTATTTTCTCCTTGTTTTTCCACTGTATATTTTATATGACCTTATGATTGGTACTCTTTACACTCTTCAAAAGTTATTTCTGTATATGAGACAAGACATTTCTGATTTTTTTCTACGTTCTACTTAAACAGTCATGTTTCCAATGACTTGATTCCTCACACCCCAAATCAGAGGCAGCTGGGCCAAGGCTGAGCACTTTGTCCAAGGTTATTTGATCAGTAGACTGGCCAGAAAACACAGATGAACTCAGCAATCATATTTTATCTTTCAGGAACTTAAATTAGAAAATGTAGAAAGCAAAAGGCAGCTTTCAATGGAGAGTAAAGCTAGAAAGACTCATGCAGAGAAACTCTGATGTAGTTTATAACAAGTAAAGAAGAGCCAGGCTCACATACAATAAAGGCATGTAAATTTATAAAGAAGCAAAGTTTATGAATCTACATGTATGGCAAATAAAATAAGTAGGCATAGTGTAAAGATAAGTGAACTCATTGCAAAAAAGGAAAATAATACAAATTTGGAGGGAACATAAGTCATATTACAGCTGAGCACCTAGTCATTAACGACTCTGCCCACCCTTCCACAGCTAAGGCAGTCAGTACTGCTTTACATTCCTAAAAAAACTTAGGTTTCTGAATTTTCTCTTTGGTCTGTTCTACTATGAGTTCTATCTGCTTATTACCTAATTATGCAATTTTTCCCTTGAGTGCGCAGTTACCCTTAAAATAAACTCTTCATTACTAGAAATAACTTGAGTGAATCTTTTCCTTTTAACCACAAAAGCTTAACTAGAACTTTTTTCCACCATAACGTGAATTTCACACAGCCTAGGAATTTCTCATCTTTTTTCATCAAATCTCTCATAAGCACTTTTGCTTCCTCCATTTCTGGATGCCATTATCATGCCCTAGTCTGTCCTCAAAATAATATTGCTTACCCTACAAGTTCTCAATTCAATGCAATCATGAGAATTGTATTTTAAAACCCTTTACTGTAATTACCATGAGTGCATGTGGGGGAAGGGCAGCTTAGTCAAGCTAAATTCTAACCGAAAAAGTTCAGAAGAGCAAACTGCTCGACTCAAACTATGAATAAGAAATTCAAGATGCACTTACTGCAGTGGGGATCACAACAGTGGATCCAGAGAACAATAAAAGTGCAGAGCCTCCATTAGTGTATGTGATAAGACCCTTCCCAGACTTATTAGCAAAACCTTCCCATTATCCCAAAGGCCCTGTTCAAGGCCTTTATCTGGTTCTGTTACTCTGGCTTATGATCTGTTCACGTGTATACAATTTTTTGGATTCAAAGTCTCAACTAACTCCACAAACTTGTATGGTCCCCAGTTACTTTCCAAGATTGGAAGGTTTTTATTTTAGACTCTTACAACACAAAAGGTCTCATGGGATGGGAGAGTTTATTCCTTGTTCTAAGACCTTCCCTCAGTACATTACGTGATCCCCTCTACACCCTCTTCATCCTACATAGGGAAAGCTGTATTTGTACAGATTATTTATCCTTTCATGGGTAAAGTCACCTTTAAAGTACCTCCTTTGCTAGAGCTATGAATAGAGCCAGGGGAGAGGGAATGCAAAATTATTATATTTCTGGTACAGTGTGCTAAAGCTATAATGAAGAATCAATGGATAATGATTGCATTAAAGACAAGTGGCCTGAGTCCATGGTCTTTTAATATTTTTTAAACACATAAAGTGAATATTTGAAATAGAACTGTTAAGCATGATAAAACCAAATTGTTTGGTTATCACAGCAGAAAAAACATAGGTGCTATAATATTCTCAGGGCCCACCATTATCAAACTAAGCAATCAAATAGTATTACTTTATTGTTCCTCTTTCTGTATTAGGAATAGTATTGTTCTTTTCTCTGTATTAGGAAGAAAGTCCTTACATATCTTTGTTAAGTAACATTTACACATTTAACATACTAAGAAAATCATACATTTAACCTCACAGTCACCTATACCAATTTTTCTGGAACAGTAAGTTTAGACATTTTCAATGTTTATTGAGAATAATACATTTTAAACGTATAACATTTTATAAAGAATTAGAAATAGAATGAGAGTTCTATAATGAACATAATTTAGAATTCAAAACTTCTTAATTAGATGACTAAAAACCTTAAGTTCTTCTTATTCTAAGTCAATCCATATTTTCCCAAATAAAATAATGCAACCCAACAATGTTTGCAGAGAAAATAAGAGAGGCCTCGAGGTCAGTAAATGACTAGAGAGATATTTTTGCATTTTATCAAGGGAAAATTACTAGCACATCATTTTTAATGACTTATGAAAACCTAAATATCCGTACCTCATTTTAATTATACAAGACTATTTATTAATGTGTAGATCCCCTGGTTACTTTTTCCTTCAGTTCAAAAAATTACTAGAATTCCATTTTGGCTGTACCTGTACTTAATGATTGGCAAATATGAATCTTAGCTCTTCCAAGACTATTCTGTCATTTAGCACAGTTATAGCTGGATGAACTGGGCAGAGTTACAAAACTTTCTGCATAGGGTTAAATATGCTTAAAGCAGTCTTTGAAGAGAATGTGCTTTCTACTAATTTTTGGGATTCCAGGCAACGAATGCAGCTAAACAAAAAAGTCAGTGGAAAGAGAAAAGCCAACAGAGTACGGACCCAGATTCATCAACTGTTATTTGTAATGGGAAAATATCTTGAGAATGCCTGCTATTCACAAAAGATAAAAGTATTTTGATTGTTTGTTAAGCTAGAGAATTTCATATGCAAACCCTTAGATACTACTGCAAAAAAGCCATGCTCTGAATTTAAAACAAACAAAATTTAGTAATGATTCTTCCACTTCCTTCTTGCATCAGCTGCTCTGATTCATTACATTCTTTTTGAAATTGAGAAAACTTACAGAAAAATTTTAGAATTGTGTTAAACGGAAGATTCTCAATATAGGCAGTACTGAGTGCATCTTCAACTTACGTGATATTGAATATATTAGGATAGACAACTCTCACAACCAGTACTACCAAGGCTTCCTGGGTTATAGAGAGGAAAAATTCTATTTGCAATAACCATAATAATGTCATGCATAACTTTAAGACTCTTCTTTGGAGAGTATTTCTCTTATCCTAGGTAAAGGAAGGATAACCCAGTGTTAGTTTTATTCATAAGTGAATCTTGCCTGTTTTGGTCACTGATTTATTGAATGAATGAATAAGCATAAAAAAATATTTGAAGCTAAAGAGAAATTAAAAGATCTTAACATATATTACCTCTGCTATGTTAGATATTATAAAATTTTGTCCTAGGAAGGTAATCTTCTCAAAATTATCAGTCTGTTGGACAGCACAATTATATTAAAACCACTAGCCAATTTTCACGGACAGTATTAATTTTATGATATTGGATGTTAACACTAGACTTATAATCAGGTTTCTCTGTTTGATTAGGTAATTATATTCTATTTTCTGTAAGTCAGAAATAGTCCAAATTGCTCAGATAAATAG
>NW_003852435.1:12744224-12756899 GCF_000181295.1 Otolemur garnettii
CAATTCTTATATATCAAATTTGTTCTTCAAACAAGCAAATTAGAAAATATTCATCTGAGCTGTTTTCACAAGAACTAGTTTTGTTAACACTCTTTCCATTTCTAAGTGAAATGTCTTCATTTAGTACAAGACAGCAGTAAGTCATTTATTTGTACTTACTACTTTGTATTTTAAGTCATTCTATTACTGTTAAGATGGCAAAATGGGATATCCATGTATCAGAATGTTCTTCAGTTGCTCTGAGAAATTGAAAAGAATGGCATTTAAATTAATATGAAAATTCCCCCACATAAATCTCCTAGGAAAATCCAGCTTGCCCCCTTTTGGACTCTACGGTTGGTAAGAGTCAGTCCTATAATGCTGAAGAAGAATCTTCCAACAAATATTGTAATATGTTTTTGAAAAGTTATAAACAATATGGTTTTTGGAAGACATGAACTTTATTGGAAAAGGTAATAGAGGTATTAGGAAATGTTGAAAAAAGAGAAGTTGTTGGAGATTGACTAAGGAATGTTTTAGATAAACAAGAACATATGAAAATTATGCAAATAAAGTGAAAGCTAGGGAAAGAAAAAAATAGATAATTTGCAGCAGTTTTATTTTCTTTAATCTTTTAATCTTTGACTCCAAGGATAATGGAAAAGTTTATATGCAAGCTTGCCAGGACGGAGAGTATCCAAATGTCGTAATATTAAATAACGTAGCAGAAATGGCATGACTGTAACACAAGCTTACTTTTTGACTTATTATCGAGGCTTGCATTTGTCAATGCTAGAAGCACAGAAATTCCACAGGTTTCTAACCTATAATTTGGTATATATTCACTTATAAGAGGTAATTCCTTCAGAGAAGCAACCTGCATTATTTGTAGCTTAATTTTCCATAATCACCATATTACATCACCAGAGTGTTATGAAGTATGACTAATTAATGATTATAAAGTATTTTAAAGATTCAGAGTGTTACATTAATGCTAAGTAACAATAACAAAAGTGCCAGTATGTCAATGGCTCCTTATAAATGAAAAACAAATTAAATAAACCTATAATTGTCTCATTACCTGAACCGTTAATTGCTCTAAATTGGCACAGTTCTATGTATTCTACAAATCTGAAAACAGACAATACTAAAATAACTATTTATCCTATCTCAATCCTAAAAATACTACTACTAGGAAACACTTCACAAACTGGACTATAAGAAAATTAAACGCAAAAATGTAGGGTTTTTTTTTTTTTACTTTCAAAGCTTAAAATATTTCCAGTACAAAAAATTTACACACCTGATTACACATGTCCCCTCATGCCACCATGTGTTTGCTTAATTTAAACAGTATCTACATTAGTCACATCAAGTTCATAGTCACCACATTTTCAGTATTCTGAAGCCCCTTAAAATTTTCTACAATAATTACAAATCAAATTTGTGACAAGACCTGATTATGAAATCATGTGGTCTATTGACTATTAAATCATGGTCAAGCATATGAATTACTTTCATTTCTTTAGATAATAAACATTATATATGTAATTCTTTCAAAACTGATAGAATATTAGTATAGCCAGAAAAATATATGCTTATAGGAAATTGAAAAGCTTGTTATAACACTACAGCTTCTTCTTTCTAACTGTCCATGTTTTTGTTTGGGTATCTATGGAGCTAGCATTGAGCACTGTATTTCTGGAATAAACTTATCAACAGTTAGAAGAGGAGAGTTGGATGTTGGGAGTGGGTGTTGGGAACATTTGGTAGAGAGTTCTTTCCTATTAAATTAACCAATATGTTCCATTGCTCTAGCCAATATCATCAGTTCAACTGTGAAAGACTGTAGGACTATTCTTTGTATAGCCAAGTTAGAGATGCTTTTCACACACCAACAAGAAAATGAAAACACTGTTTGCCTTAATCACCTTTAACAATGGAAAATATTAATATAAGAGCAATGAAAAATAATAAAAATTAAGAAATCATAAAGAAATAGTTTTGATAAAACCAGGTTTCAAGCCTTCGCTGCCTTTTTATGTTTCGGACACACAAGCCAGTACAAATATATTTGAGATGAGTTTCTTACTGCATATATTAAATTAATTTTCCTAAATCCCAATTAAAACATTTATAATTATCACTTGCCTTATTAACTGAACATTCATCATCCCTTCTACAATGGTATGAATTCATACTCTGGTTTCTCTTCAGATCATATAAATCTTTCACCTTTTACAATGGTATGAATTCATGATTATGTATACACATACATTTCAAATGTATTTCACACTTACTTCACATATCGTGTACTTTTTATTGTAAACAATTTATATCAATTTTTACTTAAAATATTTTTTGCTGGTTGATTCTCAGTGAACCACATGTTTTATTTGTTTACTATTAACTACCATCAGTTGTATAAAGCTTTGTCCCTTTGACAAAGAACTGTCCAGTTCAGAGGATCCTTCTTCCTTCTTTCAATTTTTTTTTTCCTTCAATTTTTTTTATAGTGTTCTTTCTTTTCAGCCTATCTTACTTCTCCTGCAATATTATTGACTTTAAAATGTTTCATAAGACAACTTAAAAAGTCACAGCCTTATAAACTTTTCCACTTTTACACAACTTAAAAATAATATATTTTTATATAAGTAGAAACAAATGTCAAATTTATATTTAATATTTGAAAAATATTTAAGAGTACATATTGTATGTCTATTCCAATATGTGCATGCTATCATTATATCATTTTACTATGTTCCTAATAAGAATTCTACCCTGCAAATTACTGTTTCTTTAAACCCTATTTCAAACGCCTCACTCCTTACATGTGAGTTGGATAGTGGCTTGGTTTTAAAGAATACACTTTGGAAAGGGAAAAAATAAAGAACAGCTACACAATGGAGAAACCTAGCAAAGACTACCTCATCCAGGTAATCAAAATTAGCATTAAAACTTATGTCATACTTATATCACATGCCTTTGATATGATGTAATGAGAAGGAAACATACCTCTGCAGTTTTCCAACCAAAAATTCATCAAATTTTAAGAAACACATTGGACAAATCCCAGTTGAGAGACACTACAAAAAATCTAATCATCACTACTCAAACATTTCAACATCATCAAGAACAAAGGATATTTGAGTGATTTTTACAGCATCAGGAAACACAGAAACTAAATGTAACATGGTGTTTATGAATGGGTTGCCAGACAGAAAGAAAGGCATAAGAAAATCTGAAAATTCACGTGGGATTTTGATAATGTATAAATCCTAGTTCACTAATTGTGACAATATTAGTACAGATATATTAATACAAAATGTAAATAATAGGAAACTGGGAATTAGGTATACAGGAGTTCTCTTTTCTGTATTTTCACTTTTTGTCAAACAAAAAAAGGTTATTTGTGTTCCTGTGTGTTATAATTTCCCCCTGAGATTATATGGGTAAATAAATATACATTTGTTATGTGCCACCACCACAACAAATAAATTTAAAATAGCACAGGAATTAGGAGTTGTAATACATTGTCAAGAGCCAATAGGGTATGGTCATAGTTTTAGGACTGCCAGTTACACATGGCATGATCTTTACAAATAGCTCTTATTTATAACTTTTTAGAAAACTACTGTTACAGTAACATAACATATATTTGGTTTGGGTTATAACTTCATTGCTATCAAATGTTGACATTTATACAAAAGAAAATACCATATTACATTAATGTATGTTTAAGGGGGATAGCTTGAGACAGTTTTTTTTTTTATTATGACTTGTGTTTTGTTGTATTATTTAGTATAAACTTATCTTTAGTTAATTATTTTTTCATATAAAAGAATATTAATTTTCATTTTGTATTTTAATTTAGTATCATTATTGTTTTTACCTCATCAAGTCTTTAAATATAAATGTATAACTTCAAAGTTGTAAGTTACAGTTATATATTGCTGTGTGACAAATTCCCACAAACTTAGAAGCTTAAAACAACATATATTTATTATCTTTATTATCTCCTAGATTCTAAGGGTCAGGAGTCCAGGAATATCTTATTTAAATCCTCTGATTAGGGCTCATAAAGCCATGATCAAGATGTTAGACAGGCTGTATTCTCATCTGATGGCTTGATTGTGGAAGATTTAACATCCATGTTTCCTCAGATTGTCGAGATAATTTATTTTCTTTCTGTCTGTCTTTTTTTTTTATTTTAATTGAGATAGAGTCTGGCTTTGTCACCCTTGGTAGAGTCCTGTGGCGTCATAGCTCACAGTAACCTCAAACTCTTGGGCTCCAGAGATTCACTTGCCTCAGCCTCCCTAGTAGCTGGGATTACAGGTGGCCACCACAACAGCTGGCCATTTTTGTTTGTTTGTTGTTTGTTTAGCAGGTCCAGGCCAGTTTCAAACCCACCAGCCCCAGAGCATGTGGCCAGCTCCCTAACCACTGAGATATAGGTGCCCCTCCTAGCTAGAATTCATTTTCTTGTGCCTATACAGCTGAGGTCATACCTATTGCTGGTTGTTGGTTAGAGGTTGTCCTCAAATGTGAGAAACTGTCTATAATTTTCAGAGGTAATATATACAGGAATTTAAGTTAAAAACTACGTTTTTACATTATCTAGTGATTAGTGTTGATGTGTCACATAGAAACCTCCAGCTGAGGAACAAGAAAAAGTATATGTTAAGAAAGTAACATCTATTAAACACTCTTACAGTTTAAAAAATATTAAAATTCCACCTTCTCTTATGTCAGTCCATAACAGTGGTGAAAAAAAGGAAAGTTATGTGTACGTGTGTGTGTGTATTACTTCCCAAGAGATGATAGCAGTTAGAGAAATTTGTTTATGTGCCACAGGTGACAGATAAATGTGGCACATGTAGTAATCTCCACAGCATCAACACAGATTTTTGGCATCACTTTAGCTATGTAAATATCTATAAGAAAAGGGCAGACAGGTTAGTATTTAATGATTTTGATTCCCAGACATAAAGAAGGATTTCAGCTCTGCTGATCACAATATTCAGTCCTGTTCATTTCTACTTTTCACTCATGAAACTAGCAGTGTATAACCAAAAATAAAAAGAAATAAAAGGAAATGTTTATGAGCTTACAATTTTTGAGAAGAGTGCCTTTAAAAGTCTTCAGAATGAAGTCACTGAACAATATTACAACCATATTTTGAAAACCTTTTAAATGAGCTGTTTTCAATGCTCTCCTAAGTGCTTTCTTCCCAGATCAACTATTTCTGTTGGTTTCTGCCTGTGCATTTGAATGCTGCCCTAGAGGGTAAGTGATATCAGCCATAAATACTACAGTCAAACTGTGGCCAGAGTTGATACAGAAGTACAAATCCATGTTTCTGCATTTGAACAGCCTGTGAAATTCTGCATGCACCTGTTGGCTCTTGATGCTTTTTAACTCTTCTGTAATATATACTCTGAAAATAAGAGCATATTATTTTTCTGCTTTCTACCCACTGCCTTTTATCTCCTCCAATTCTCTTATTTTAATGTACAATTTAAATCTAATGAATCTGATGATTTCCTCAAATCCTCATAAGGTGAGCATCTGCAACAATGTCATGGTTCCAAAACATCTTTGTCTATCCTTCTTCAATTATACAAATGATATATAATGAAGTAGGTCAAGAAGGTAAACAACATCAAATTAAAGAACTATAGAATCCATAGAACTATAGAATCATGGCCAAGATTCTTCTACAGTCAGCGTGTAATCAATAGCTTTCAAAACAAAATAAGAGAAATGAGGAAACTAAAGGAATAAAAAAGAGCAAAAATTTAGGGGAGAGAACTAAGTTCTTCCCAAGCTTTTGGCATAAGAAAAAAAAAATGGTAAGAAAACTATGGATGGTGCTGACTTTTCTATTTTTTCTTTCAATCTTTGTCCACTGACATCTCTGCACCCTTTTATTCTCTTTTAACTATTTCAGAGGATTAAATCTAGCTTTTCTTAAAGATCATATCCAGCTGACTCAGTGTTTAATGGGAAATTAAAATTGGGCAATTTTGCTATCGTGTTCACCTGAGTGTTAAATGATCTATCAGCAAATTAACCATAGGGAACCTCCCCCTTGCTGTCAATGAATGTCTTCTGGAAACTTCTTGCCAAAGGCAATTTAGATTTTTTTTTTTTTTAAAGAGAAGCTGACCATATTGATGAGTATGGAGGTCTATTCATATTCATATCAAATACAGACCATGCTAAATAACTTTGAGGCCACAGCCACACCAGAAAAAGAGAAGAGTATTAGTTTTTCAACTAAGAAACCAAGTATCCATTATAAATTCATTGCCATTATATGGGTCTGGTGTAGGCCACCTGCCGCATGTGAGCAAATTCCCCTAATCACAGACATCTCACTATGAAGCCCACATTCTCTGCACATGTTTTGCATTTTCCTTTACATCAGCTCCTATGGACTAAAAGCAACACCTCTGCCAGGTGAGTTTAACGGATGCCATTTTCTGACCTAGCCAATACAAGGTCTGTTGTTTTGTTGGGAAGATTTCTCATGAGATTGCTGTGTTGTTTAGTTGGGAAGATTTATTAGATTGTACAATGTTCATGCTTTTCAAACTGAGCCATCAGCTTGCAGCTCATATTTCACCTTATAGTCCTTATCAGAATTAGAAATTGTATTCCCAGAACACTCATGACCTACCAATCAAAGGTATATAAAGCATGACAAAAATATAATCCATAAAATAAGCAATGAATGAGAAACACAATGGGGACAAATACAGAGAATTCAGAGAAAACAGCATGAGCATGCAGGAGATAACACCTATGGACAACTCCTAGGTCATGGCCAACTGTCATGATGAAGAAAGCAAAGTGTGTAGCTTGGAAGATGACAAAGCATTTTCATAGAGTCTGGTTATTTCTGGTAAGTTTTCTTCGAAAATACCAAGCTCTACTCCCGTGTTAAAACCTATTTTTTAAAGGTCCTAACAAGTGAGGCCTCTGTTTATGTCACCTAGAATATCTTCTACTATCTACTTATTTAGATTAACTTAAACCTTTGATGTCTATCTTTACTGGCTTCTCCTTCCTGAAATATTCATTGATTTCCTCCATTTCTATATTACCATTGTGCTTATGATCTTTATCTTACAAAGCTAAACTTTACTCAGCCATTCCACAAATATTTACAAAGCTTACACATGCCCCAGCTGTCCTTGATTTATATTTGCCTTTTTCTCTCTACATAGATATGAGTACCTCAAGGGTAAGTATTTTGGGATAGCAACTTGTGTTCATTGCCCCTGTATTCTTTAGTATTGTATAGGATGCAGAGTTAGAATATAGTAAGAACTTTCTAATTAAGAAAAACAGGGGGTAGATTTAAAAATCTGGCGGAATAATGTCAGGATGGTAATTGATTAGAAATTAGATATAAATAAGATAAGATTTTATAGAATGACTTCGAGGTTTAAGGATTGATGACTAAATAAATGTTAGTATCATGAATCAAAATAATTATATTTTTCTTTTGATACCTTCTATCCTCCAGGCTAAACTTTATTTCAGTTTCTGTACCTGATACTGATTCTCTGTCAGTTTTACTGCCAAATATGGATAAATATTTCATTTAGAGAAATTTTTTTGATGAATAACGTATGTGTAAAAGCAGAAACCAAATGGCCACAAAATAACGTCAGACCCAGCTAACAATCTAGACAGGCAGATAGTATAACTATTATCTAGGGACTTGAACTGGAATGTTGAAAAACACAGGGGTGAATGTGGGCAGTCTAGCTAAAGGAAGATGCCTATGCAAGCCCATGTAGATCAGAAAGAAAATACTTCATTTAGGGAAATTCCAACCTTCCCTAACTCTCTCATCCTCCTGTCAACTATGCCTTAAAATTTAGTGTGCTTTGTATAAGAAATAAATCTAAAGCAATAATAAATTTTTGAAAATTAACTTAAGGTGTCAAACTTTCAAAGGTCAAAATATAAGCCCTGATTTGGCCTTGCATTTTGGGTTCATTTTTCCAATTTATATCGTGTGTGCAGATGATTCAGTCACAGTAATGCCACAGAACTTTTACTTTTCCAAAGTCCTCCGAGAATCTGTGCTATCAACACAGGTCAGAGCAGTTTGACAAGGATTATCTACATCACTCCTAGGAGTAGGGAACTCTAGATAATCTAGACTATTTTTTTAAATATTTTAGCCATTGCCTATCATCACAGTGATATTCTAATAGCTAAATAGCTCAGTTTTATACTGTGGTTTCTCTCAAACTTATGAATTGGCATGCTTAATATTGAAGCTGATGCACGTGCAAAATGAGATCTCTACCTTGTACATGGAGTTATGCAAGTATGTTTAAGTATTTTGCTTAAACTAAGATAAAACTAAAATAAAAAAAATTGCAAAGATTAAAGGTTTTCATCTTACTGGATTTCTATCTAATATGCTTTCCATGCAACATGAAGGTGAGGATGTGATTCTGCATACCTTGAATTCTTCAAATTGTCATAGAAGTCATAAGATATTAGAGGAGGATAATCATGTTGCCTCTACTGTTTCCAGAGTGCAGAACTCTGTCTACTCATGTCTCAGAGGGATTTATAACAGCGTAATCTTTGTGCCTGATTGTTGAATTTAACAATAATCAAAGATAAACTGAGGTGATTTGGAAATTGAAAAGTGAATAAACAAAAATATCACTCTATCTCTTCTTACAAAACTCTTCAAAGAGTAAAATGTATAGGAAAATTTCTTAATTATGTCATTTCTTTTTATTTTTCGTTTTCTCCATAAGGTCCTCTCTACTGCCCCATCAATACAAGTTCCAAAATGAATTCATGAGACCAGTAAAACTGTACTTGAGCCTTAAGAAGAAAGCAGAACACCAGCACTCTTTATTTCACATCCCCACCTCATTCCTTGCTTGTTACTTACCTTTGTATCAAGGCCTTGCCAGCTGAGCAAGTAGGGACAAGGTTGTACCCTAGGGCCATTGATCCTATTTAATATAATGTGAGAATGTCTTTCTAAGCTGCCACTGCAAAAATAGGTTATCTGGTAACAATCTGAACTCAAGAACCACTTGCTCGCAACTAGAATCAATACAGCTGTCAGACACAATTGTGGAAAGTTTCCTATGCGCCCTCACTGTGTCCACGTGGTTGGTTATATCCACTTGGGTTCACCTGTTTCTATTTTAACAACCCTTGAGCGAGATCCTTTTATTGGTTCTTTGGAAATGAGCTAATTAAGTGAAAGCCACCAAAACATTTACTGGAAATTCAAACAACTGCATTCCCCATATTTGTAATTCTAATATGTATAGCAATCCTGATTCTTATTTAATCGTGATTTCCAAGTTGATGGAACTCTAAATCTTGAGTGATTAGAGTAAATATTTGAATACTGACACCGGTTGTCTGCTCCGTGTCATCTCATTCTCTTGTTCTCTCCAGTTATCTTCTGATGAAAAGGAAAGACCTTCAGAAGTGAACCGCCCGCAGGGTTTCCTTTGACACTTTCTGCATTCACTAAAACTGAAGTATAAGTTTCTACCAACTAAGGATGTTTTTCCTCCAACTGAGGTAAGTACAGATGTTAATGTTTTTCCGCGAGTTTCTCCTTTAATGACTAGTAAATCTCTTTCTCCCTGTCTTTGAGTTTGCATGTTCTTCCTTTGTTGTTACATGCTCTGAAGCTACAGCCTCATGGCCCCTTTATCCTTCTAAGCTTGCTAAGCAACCGGGTGACTTGCACTCTCTTGTCTGATGTTCTAAATAGTCCCTCTCATCTCTGCTGATCCCAGAGTGTCAATGATCCTTGTGCTTTCTGCCCTGAGCGCACCATGAATAGACACTTGTCCTGCTGTCATCATTTTGAGTGTGAATTAGAATAATGACTGCAATCCTTTTAGTGCTTCCTATATGCCAGATACTGTGATAAGTACTTGACACGTATTATCTAATGTAATGCTTAAAAATAAGAATATATGAAAGAAGTACTAATATTATCCTCTGTGAGAAGTGGGAAAATAAGATCAGAAGAATTTTTATATTAAATACAGTTACAGAGCTAATAAATGACTCAAGCCTGTCTGACATCAGCGCCTACATTCTAGTCCATTAATGTTAACAGTGTGGGAAATAGTTTTAAGGCAAAATGAGACTGGGGAAATGTATCCTTTTCTGTATGTTCTAATCTTACCACCCCAAACTTGCCATTTTAGTCCATATAGAAAGAAGTAAAGTTTACTTTATGAGCAAAATACATTCTGAATACAAATTATTAATATGGAGATGATTATTTCAGCATTATTTACCTCTCTGTAATCCCCCTACCAATGGGCTCATAGTGCATTGCTGGCATTTTTTCATTTTTAGATAGATAAACCAACCTAATTGCATTCTCCATAACTGAGGTTGTAGAAGCCAGATACCCTATATCCTTCCGTAGTCTGGACTGTCTGAGAGAGAAAAAAGAGCTATTATACATAGATGAAAGTTAAGGCACCAACCTTGCTACTGACTCACTGTATGGTCTGGTGTAGGTACACAGAAAGATCCTCAATCAAAAATTCAATCTTGGGCAATCTTCCCTGAAAAGATAAGCCTCAAAGCAGTGGTTAGTAACTGCAGGATACCTCCATGCTGGGTGGGAAATATGGCAACATCAGAAGAAACTTTTGGTTAACACAAGTAAGAAAGTGCTACTGGGGAGCATAAACCTGGGCTATGGGTTATCAGCATAAGCTGCCATAATGCCCTGAATAGTCCGGACAACAAAGAAGTATCCAGACAGAAATGTCAGTGGTGCCCTGGTTGACAAAACCTGAGATAAGCTCAAAGAAGAGTTTGCAGGGGACCAGCAAACTGTATTCTCTCTCTGGTCAATACAAAAGAGAAAGAAGATGGATGATGTTGATTTCTGCTCAGTTTCTGCTTCAAACTTAAACAGTTTAATAATTCACTTACTCAGTTTCTGCTGCCAACTTAATCAGTTTAATAATTCACTTACCTTGGCCTGGTAAGGAATGTGGGAAAAAGCTAAGAGGGCCAAGCTTTGTTAGCTAATTACTGTCCTTCCACACAAATACGACGTGAGGGGAAAAAAATCATTTCTACATTCCAACACTTATTTACATAATATGAGTTGTTTTATATGATTTAAAAATATGATGATTTTATATAAACGAGATTGACTTTCTGTCTTAAATTTGTTTAATTCATTCTCGGAAGCAAATTATTTTATTTTACCTACCTCCTTTATTTCTTTATTTTTTTATTTCAAAATTAAGGGGTTATACATGTTTTAGTGATACGGGTATGTTTTATAATGATTAAGTCAGGGTGTTTACTGTGTCCATAATCTGAATAATGTTCTTTGTACAAGATAGGTTGTATTTTCTTCTCCCTTTCCCCCTCTTCTTGATTTCCTATGACCTTTCCATAGCTCCATGCCCATATGTGTCCACAGATTAGCTCCCAATTACTAGAGAGTGCATATGGTATTTATCATTCCTGATGTACTGCACTTAGGATAATGGTCTCTAGTTCCGTCTAACTTGCTATAAAAGACATTCCTTTGTACAGCTAAGTAGTACTCCACTGTGGAAGGGTTTTTGTGTGTGTGTGCATAGTATATGGTGATATTGCATATACCACATTTTCTAATCTACTCTTGCACTAATGGGCACTCAGACTGACTCCACATCTTTGCTATTGTGCATTATGCTGCAATAAACATTAGAGTTAAGGTGTCATTTTTACAAAATAACCTTTCTTCCTTTGGATAGATACCCAGGTACCTAGTAGTTAGATTGCTGATTCAAACAGTAATTGTACATCTATTTCTTTGTGGAATCTCCACACTGTTTGTCATAGAGGTTATACTAATTTGCAGAAGTATAATAAACTTTTTATTTGATTTAAGTCTCTTACACAGAAAGAAGTAACCAATTTCAGTGGGTTACTGTGCCTATACTATCTTTTAAAGCTCTACTTGAAAACATACATACACTTTTTTTTTTACCATACACTTTTTCTTTTTTTTTTTTTTTTGAGATAGAGCCTCAAGCTGTCACCCTGGTTAGAGTGCCATGGCTTCACTGCTCACAGCAACCTCCAACTTCTGGGCTCAAGAGAGTCTCCTGCCTCAGCCTCCCAAGTAGCTGGGACCACAGGTGCCCACCACAATGCCAGGCTATTTTTGGTTGCAGCCATCATTGTTGTTTGGCGAGTCTGGGCTGGATTCGAACCAGCCACCTTAGGTGTGGCTGGCGCCTTAGCCGCTTGAGCCATAGGCGCCGAGCCTACATACACTTTTTCTAAGAGGAAAAAAGCAAAACTAATATAGTTTGCAGAGAATTTATTTGCTTTATTGATTAGACAATTAAAATGGGGTTTGACTAGTTACTATAATGTCCCAGAGGCTCTTAATTGGCCCTATTGCTAAATTTAAACAGGGAAGAAAGTTAGAAAAGGATGGCAGACGGCTCGGCGCCTGTGGCTCAAGCAGCTAAGGCGCCAGCCACATACACCTAAGGTGGCAGGTTCGAATCCCCAGCCCAGGTCCGCCAAACAACAATGATGGCTACAACCAAAAAATGGCTGGGCGTTGTGGCGGGTGCCTGCAGTCCCAGCTACTTGGGAGGCTGAGGCAGGAGACTCGCTTGAGCCCAGGAGTTGGAGGTTGCT
>NW_003852435.1:12756970-12774133 GCF_000181295.1 Otolemur garnettii
AAAAAAAAAAAAAAAAAGGATGGCAGACATAATTATTTAAATCACCACAAAAAAACTGAGGCTTAGGTTGCTAAAGAAAAACTAAAGATTAATTGAAAAATATCCACTAAATTTAAGTCATGCTTCTCTTATTTGACTCTCCTTTCTAGTATTATATTATGAAATATATCAGTTTTCCCTTTTGTATTTTCTCTTTGAGCCTAAAGAGAAGATAATGCCAAAGAGGTATTATTCCTCTGTCAGACCCCGGCAGGTTTCCACTTTTCAAAATAATCTAAGGGATAAACTAGGACTATTAAACTTTCAAGTAGGAATTGGGCCTTCCTGACACCACCAGCCCATTCACACAAAAACATAACCTATTTTTTAATAAGGAAAACAGAATGTTCCTCATGTGAAACATATAATAAAGAAAAGAAGGCAACTCCCAACAGAGAGAAAATTTCTACTAATAACATAATAATATCTCCTGTTTTTCAAATACATACCATGGATCAGAGACCATATAAAAACATCACATGAATTGCATTATCTCATTTTACTCTTACCTTATATGTGTGAAGATGGTTCAAACACTGTCTCCATTTTATGGATGAAGAAACTTGTCTAACTAATATTAAACTTAGGGGACTAGAATGTACATAAAAGTTTATCTGACTTCAGACATTATTATCTTAAACTACTATATAAAAATGACTTCTGATTAAAAATAATCATAGTAATTATTATTTCTTGGATTTACTGGTTCCTAAATGTAACCAGTAATCATAGCAGTATTTAAGTCATTGAGGAATCTCCCTAAATGTTTTTCTAATTACTCATATGTTACATTTTACATTTTACGAAAGAGTCTGGGATGTCTCCTCCTTGTACAATAGAAAGTAAAGGGTCACTGATTAAGAAATAGGAAAGAAAAGGAAAAATGTATTTTAAGAGAAAGATGAGTTCAGTTTGGAAATGTTGACTTTGAGGTGCATTGTGCAAAATTGTCTTTGAGGGTTTAGGAGCTGTCTGCTTCCTAGGAGAACAGTAACCTATTTCTAAAACTGAAACTCAACTTTATATAGTTTTGGAGGAGTCATCCCTTCTTTACTCCTAGCAAAAGTGTAGACACGTGAGTATATGAGTGAAGTCTCACCAACCAGAGTACACCATCTCTCTGGCTACAGTGATTTGTCTGAGGATTGTATATAATGCAACAGGGCCAGGAGAAGCTCTCCCCTTAATTTTTGTTGATATTGTCTGAAAAGAGCAAATGATGTGAAGAATAACTATGATGTGACCCTCCAATTGTCATTTTGTTTTGCTTAGTTTTTGCCATCATCTTGTGAGTGGCTCCATGTCCTTACACTTTCATAGACAAAGAAGATTTCAGAAAAGCGAAATTGACTCATCATTTGAAGACCTGCACTAAGATATGCATAATAGTAGATTTCTCAGTTGAAAGTAAATACATTCCCTTTTACAAAGAAAAGGCTGATTGAATTATATCCTGCTGCTTGCAATTAAAAGAATAGTAAAGCTAAGATGACAAGCTAAGAGCACACAAGTAACAGTATTAGTATTTCAACTCTCCTGAGTGCAAGCGAAGAGGGTGTTATACACCACGTTGCCTGTTAAACTATTGATCTGCTGCCACCTCCCACTGAAACTCTCTTCCACTTCCTCCTTAGTTATCACCACTTGTGTGAAGTGTTGCCATATCTCTTTGCAGCTTTTCCAAATGATCAATACAATCTCTGCACTTTCTTTGTTGATGATGACTTCAACACCTGGCTCACTTGTTTCCACTCTCTGTGCTTAATCATTTATAGCTTCTTAATAATGAGTCAATGATTCCCTGAAAACCTTAATCTATTCACCTTTATCACCCACTTTTGTCCTTTCTCATCAAATGACTTTTGACTTTACTTCATTCCAACTCCTTTTTAAAATTACCACATTCATTTTGGTCATCCTATTGCATAATTGAAAAACAAAAATATAGGCTCAGCGCCCATAGCTCAATGGTTAGGGCATCGGCCACATACGCTAAGGCTGGTGGGTTCAAACCCAGCCTGGGCCTGCTATACAACAATGTCGATGACAACAACAACAACAATCACAACAACAACAATAACAGCAACAAAATAAGAGGGCTTGGTGGTGGGTGCCTGCAGTCCCAGCTACTTAGGAGGCTGGGGCAGGAGAATTGCTTAAACTGTTATTATTATTTATGTGTTCTTAATTATTACATTTTATTTCAGAATATTATAGGGGTACACACATTTTGTCTCTATTGTTTGTTTTGTACATTTCAGGTGTAAGTTATAGGTGTGCCCTTTACCCAGAATGTGTGCTATATCCTTTGCCCCCACCACCTACTTGATTCCCTTTGAGTTTCACTTCCCTGGGTACACATAAGTGTTGATCACTGGTACCAGTTTAGTGTTAAGTATATGTGGCATTTGTTTTTACCATTCTGTCAATATTCACCTGGAAGAATGATCTTCAGGTTCTTCCAGGTTGTTACAAAAGATATATCACCAGTTTTTTTTTTTTTTTTGTCTGACTAGTACTCTGGTATACAAATCAAGATTGTAATATTTCTCTCTTCATATACTTCAGATGGGAGTAAACAACCTAGTTAATATTTTTTTGGAAAAATCATAGGAAAACCTCATGGAAAATTAAAAAAAAATGTACACTGCAAGCTTAAACTAACCATTATTAAATATGCTAAAGTGCATAGAGATTTTTCCTAAAAGTTGGGGCCAAAATGTGGCTGTATATTATCCCTGGGAACATATTATACATAGCAAAATATTATATGGGTCTGTAATATATATATGGGTCTGTAGATGTGAGCAGGAGAAAATCATTAAGTCTAGGGGTCATGAGAATGTTAGAGTTTTGCCAGGAAAGCAAAAGGAAGGATGTGAATTTGAAAAGCAGATGAGATTTGTTTTTAGGGAAAATACTTTGACAAATTAGAGAATATATTGGAAGACTGAAAGAGTCAGGAGTGGGTTAAACTTCCTAATCATGAATATTTCTACCCAGCTGTTCCACAGGGTGCAGACTCTTTACACTTGGTACCATAGTGCCCTATATTCACCTCCAACAATCAACTTACTCTAAAGTGTCACACTTTTGTGCTTATATTAATAAGTCCATAAAAGCTAGCACACATCTTGGTATGTACTAGACTCAATGAATATGTTTTACAGTCAGTGGTCAGTGAGTGAATGAGGAGACAGTTATGTCAATCAATTTCTGAGAGCTGTGAAGAGTCCTACCATGATTGCATGGTTTATATACAGGCAGTCCCCACATTACAAACATCCAACTTATGTACAACTTGCACTTGCAAACAAAGGCTATTAGACTAAGTTCCTAAGTTACAAACTTCCAACTGCTCTACAGTACAACTCACACTTACAAATGGAGACTATTACAGGTAGTAGGTAAAATGTTCCAACTTATATACAAATTCAACTTAATCACAAAACTATAAAACCTATCTTGCTCATAACCATGGGACTGCCTGTTTTTGCCTTTCATATTATGCTAAATTGTACTAAAATTGAATTACTTTATTTCTAGAAATGCTTAATATCCTTCTGGAAAACTTTCATATAATAGCATCACACTGCAGTCTCCGTGGAGCAAAACCAGCTGAAGAAGATAGAAGTTCTTGCAGAAGATAGAAACTCTAAAGAAACGTTGCTTAGTCATTTTTTTCTCTGCATTTAGTATCTGACTATGTATTTAGTCAGATATCAGAGTAACTCTTTGTTGCAAGGAGGCAAGTGAATATTAGATGAATGGAGTTTATTTAGTAATAATGGATTAAAATATTTTAAGTTATACTATTTATAGAGGTCAAAGATTTCTTCTTAGATTGTGTTTGAGATAAAAGAAATAAATATATCTTTATGTAATGTCATTTTAAAAGATATAAAATATAGAAAATGCTTTTTTGTTTTTAAACATCTTTAGTTTTTGTTACGATAGTTTAATAAAAACCTTTCTGATAATTTATTCAATCCACCATAGTTAACTTAAATAGCACATGAAATTTTAGACAGATGTTATTTTATAAATATCTAGAGTATGAATATCAAAATTACGCATACAAGTATAGAAATGATTTATTTTTATTTTAAGTAATTATCACATTTCTGGAATGTATTACAGATAATTCTCAACTATCAGAGCGCAGCAGCATGGATTATCCAAACTATGAATAATCCAGAAGGCATTTGTGTCCAATTTGGGGATGCATTTTTTTTGGCAACAGAAGCACATTATTGAGTGTTTCTTAAGCAAAAACTCAAATTAGGTTACATTTCCTGTGTATGGGAAATGATTTGCCAGTTGAGCTGGAAAGTCACTTGGTGAGAAATACATGGGATTTGGGAGAATGAAAAAATGATTCCCCTTGTAATAAATATGATATAGTACTTTTATTATCTCATATTATTAGAAGTACTCTTATTTTCTTGATTTGGATAAGATTGTCTTTTCATAAATCCTAAGAATAATTTACTTTTGACCTTATTATTTTTGTTTGAACTAAGGCAACTTAAAGTGATCAATGGTAGCAGTTGCTGGAACACATCATATATTTTTGCAGGATTAAATAACAACTTGGCATTTTCTGTGGAAAAACTAAATGAGTGCCTCTAACCAGTACAGTTCAATTATAAACAAATAGTACATTATGCTCAAATATGCTGACACTAATAATCTTTCAGTGAAACCAAATTCATTCACAAATTTTTGTTTTTGAAGGATCACATTAAGAGCGGGGTATGATGTAATTGATAGTACAGAGTACTATGAAGCTTACATTCCTGAAGTAAGATTCTTTGTCTAAATGAAATAAATAATCAAATAAAATAACTTAGGTGGAAATCATATTGGATATTATAAATATGTCTTTGTTTGTTCATTTCCACTTTGGTATCCGGTATTTATTTTATGACAAGATGTGCACCCATCTGTTGGAACACAAGAAGGGGTTAAGAGTGAAGATGGGGCCGATAATACAAGACGCTGACTCTGCGGAGGAAGCTGAGGGTTCGATGTTAGGGTTTGTAAAAAGAAGTATGACTGATGACTGTGTCGTTCCCAATTAGCTCTGCAAATAGTTCTTTCCAATGAATGAGGCATAACAGCAGAGAACAGAAATAGATTTCAGGATATTTATTCAAGGTGTGGCACTCCAAACTCCTTTAGGAGGATGATTATATTTAATAAAGGGCTAAGAAAGGTCACCAGAGGGCGTTTTGGTCCATCTATATAAATAATGATGAATTTATTCAGCAGACTCCATAATACAAGGGGAGATGCTCTCCCAAGAAGGTATGGATCTGGCCATGGTTGGGAAGGTTAATAGGATTTGGGATAAGTGGGATGCTGCTTCAGACTTTTAATGAAACTGAAAAGAATGAAAACTGAAAGAAGCAAAAAGAGGAAACCCAAACAGTGTCTTACTCTGTAGACTGCCTCAGTAGCGAGGGAGGATGACGTCTTGATGAATGGATTCCAAATGTGGTTGTTATCACACTGAAGCGGGTCTCACTAGAATGGAGTGAGAGTTTGAGAGCAGTTCTGGATTCCTATTAGGGACACCAGCATTCCTTATAGCATATCAAATAGATACTTTCAACATTAGGTGGAGGACATTTTTGAAATTTTGCTCTTTATAGAAGAATCCAAGTAGATAATCTTCATAGAAGTAACCATCAAAGGATGTGAGGATATTTGTAGTTCATTAAAAGTTAATGTGTTTTGAACTATACACGAGGAAGGGATGCTGATATATTCTGATAGAGTGAGGATGGGGTCAGATGGATACAAGAAGGCTGTCTCTGTAGTGGAAGCTGTGGATTTCACATGAGGGTTTGGAGAAGGGAGTATGGCTGTGTCATTACTAATTAGGTCTGAAAATAGTTTCGAATGGATTGGGCATAACAGTAGGGAACAGAAATGCTTCTTGCAATGTTACACTAGCTCTGTCTATGCTTAAGGTTGTGTTTTGAGCACAGGTTGCTTGTTATACAAAATACGCCTTCACTATTACCTAATTTGAACCTATAAATGAAGTGGATAGTTGGATACTGGTTGATTTTATTTTTGGTGTTTCCAAGTTCGCATCTGTCATTTAGACAATTCAGACATGCGAACTCACAAGGATAGTTACCAATGTATTGCCAGTGATCAATAATCAATAAAAAAAAATTCATTTCCTCTCCCTTTTCTTCTTTTAAATTCCTTTCTTACCCCCTTTTCTCCTTTTTTTACCATATCACTACTGACACTGTAGTCAAATCCTTATCCCTTTTATCTTGAGTTAAGCCCCAGTACAGAAAACAGAAACCCCTCTACTTATTTCATGCAGAAATGAATCGAATATGGAGAACTATAATATTACCAATTCATTAGAGGTCCCGGAGGTGCCACCATCACCATGCCATCATTCTACTACTGAGTTATGTATTTTCATGTGTCCTTGCTTTAAAGTATGAAAAGACACTTTTGCTACCATTGCCACCAATATTGGCAAAGTGAGTGATTTTCAGTGACCAGAAAAATAGGAAAAAGATGTCGGATTACTGAGTCTGGTCCTCAATGCTTTCTTATATTTCATCACCTTGCTTAAAGAAAAAACAGCAGCAGGAGACATCTTCAGCTTCTCCTCTGCCTTCCCGGGGTTTATATGTGTATAGCTAATTGGAAAACTTTCCTCACATCCAGACCCTGTTTGCAAGAGAGCTGGGTATGGTAATCCTCAGCTTTTTAATAACTCTAAATTGAATGAAGCTATATTGGAGTTTAGAAGAGTCAACTAAATTATCTATGACTAGCTGTTGTGTTTGTTGAATAATCAACTGTTTTGTTATTTTTTTCATTTATATTACTCCTGGATTTTTGTAAATCTACATGTTACATTTTCTTGACCTCACTCCTGACCCTAGAGAATCTTATTTCTGTCCTTTTGTGTTTCTACGTTAGCCAAGTTTGTATTTTCACAACATATTTCCATTTTTTATCTTACATATGTGCTATATCATTAAAACAACTCCTGGAATATTTTTTCTGCAACTTACAAGAAATATTCTATGGTGTTAAAATCAGAATTTATGCATATGTACAATGTACTTATTTACTTTGAATCTAGAGGTAACCATTAAACCAGTGCTACTCCTATAATAAAACCATGAATCCAATCAAAATATTTAAATATTAAATGATTGATATAATCTAACTGTAAAGATGTATAACTAAAATTTTAAATTTTTTCTTAAACTTAGTTTTTAGATTAAGAAATAAGAGATTTATTACTCAGGCAAAACTTTCTTTGATATGTCTAATATCATGGACCTTGAATTTCAGTTGTCTTCATTTTAGACAAACTGAAAGACAAACTATGGCTTGAAATAAATGCTAATACACTGGCAGTCAGGAACCATTTGTATTATAGAAACAGGACAGTTCATTCTCCCAGTCATTTTTATCAAAATCATATTTCCCTTTGTGTCTGTATATAAATATTTATAGTCTGGTCTCCCCCTGCCTTACTGTAAAGTGTTAAATTTGATTTCTAAAGAAGAAATAAGATCATGTCCATCCTAATTATAATTTCAACACTTTTCCTTAATCCTGTAAACTATAAGTGAGATTATTCCACTGGATTATTATTTCACAAAGTTTGCTATCTCTATGGACTGTCACAATAGTTTTACCATTTGTTATTTCAGACATAAAGCAAAACGGGGTTATAGAACCAGCATTTAATAAGATAATCTAATAACATGTCTGCTTCACTTTTGGATGCGTATTTTTGTTCTACTTGAACTATGTCGTGTTATCGGAGTCTGGGAAGCTGTGCTGTCCCTTAGCTCAGAATGCTGGACCCAAGAGTCTGATGTTGTATTTACTGCATGAACAACAACTTAATTAAGTGTTGCTTTGGAAACATCACCAGAGCTTTGTTTCTAGTCCTGCACGCAGGCATGTATCACATTGTTTTGACACGTGCAGTGGGAGATTTGCTTTGTAGTTAGTCATGTTTTTGGAACACTACTAGTAAAGACAGAAGAAAAACATAATTCTATTGGTAGATCTGGGAAAACGCTCTCAGATCAAAAAAAATAATAATAATTATAAAAGACAGGGTCAAGAGGAAAATTTTCTTCTCAGAACATTTTCAACAAAACTAAAGTTCCTCTTTTAACATTTAATGGTTTAAATGCAAGTGTTTTCTTCCAATTTCATGAGGATTAATGAAAGGATTCATAAAAAGACTTCTTTTTATGTTTCCATACTTGTCTTCCTAAATGGCATATTTTTTATATCTAGATAAACTTGATGTTTTAATTTTAGGTGTTATCTGCCGTGATAAAGCAGTCTCATAGATAGTCCTTTTGTTCAAAACTATGAAGGGTTTAGGGAAAAGATTATACACACACACACATATATATATAAAAAACTCTCCTGCAAAGAAGGAAATATATTTTCACTTCCTGTAATGCTCAGAAAATACACCTAAAACTATGGAATTGCCACATTTGGCCATGTATAATGTGAACCCATGCTTTTAGATCAAACTTTCAGAAAAATACTTCTCTAGAAATTGGCTGGCTCTTGGCAGAGAGAGAGAGAAACATCTGGAGAGGGCCAATGCTCCCCTGGTAAACATGCAGATAGCACTGCCCACCCACAGTCCTTTGTTCTGCCCCTTCCTTCTCTCCGTGGTCCCCTTTCTTCCTCTCTCTGACATGCCTGGATGCCCATGTGCATGGAGAGAGTGGGGTGGGAGTTTCTGAGCCTGCTCCTTGGTCAGCTAGGTGGGCCCTGAGGGGGTTCCAGTTCCCTCCACATGGCTGGGCCTCAGGTTTGCCCTTGCCCCACATAGCCACTCCAGCCCACCACAGCCCCCTCACCTGATCATGGCACTTCCACTAGATTCCAGATCCTTCCAGACTAGAACCCATGTGCCTGGAAGGCCCAAGTGAGAGGGTATAGCGGCCCCTGGAGATCCACAGGGACCCTGCTTCTAAGGGATACTTTCCACTTGTAATGTGCGTCCTTATTTTCCCCTCATATACGTGGGCAAATTTGTGCATATTGTACATGGCAAAATGTGGTAAATGTAATCAGTCTTAAAATACTAGAATATTTAACAGCACTACTGTAACCTCATACTGAAGATTAAAAATTAATATAATTATTTTAAAAGATCCAAAAAGCTTGAAAATAGGAAACTACGAACTAAAAAGGGAGGAGAGATTTCTTCAGAGACAGATTAGACAGGCTGTCCTTTTATCTCTAGACTCGCTAGACAAGATGACCGAAATGATCAGTGAAGGGAAGCGCCCCAGAGGAGAGAAGGAACATTAAAAATCCATGAGACTGAAGAAAGAAAACTAATAACTTTCGAAAGTTATCTCAGCTCCTTTCATCTCAGAATAGCCTTTTCTCAAGTCCGGTGATCAATGGCACTTACTAAACAAAGTCTTGTTAGACTTTTTTTGTATTGTTTTACCTCAAAGGTAGGTTAATATCGGACCTCAAAATCTTAAAGCAGCCGACTTAAACAAGCTTCTTAAGCATTTGCTAAAGAGAGACAGGTATCCACATAGAGGTACCGTATTTAAAGGTCTATGATTTAGTGATCAATCAATTCTACTTAAAATAAGTTATTCCAAAATCTCATATACATTTGAGAAAAATGTATTTACATTAGAATTGTGTCATTAAACAGGTGATTATTTGTGTAAATAAGTGTGTGTGTGCTGGCAGGTATGAATCTTTCAGTCTATGAACTTTTTTTTTTTTTTTTTTGAGACAGAGCCTCAAGCTGTCCCCCTAGGTAGAGTGCCGTGGCATTACAGCTCACAGCAACCTCCAACTCCTGGGCTCAAGCGAGTCTCCTGCCTCCACCTCCCAAGTAGCTGGGACCACAGGCGCCTGCCACAACGCCCAGCTGTTTTTTGGTTGCAGCCGTCATTGTTGTTTTGGCGGGTCCGGGCTGGGGATTCGAACCCGCCACCTTAGGTGTACGTGGCTGGAGCCTTAGCCGGTTGAGCTATAGGCACCGAGCCTGAGCTTCTTCATGATACAGGACAGGTGGCCCCAGACAGCTTGGTGGGGCTGGGGCAGGCAGACTGGCTGCCTCCGCCTTGGCGGTGTTGGTGCCCTGGCAGCAAGCAGAGGAACCAGGGGGCTGGAGGGTAGGCAGTCCCCCCGACCCCGCAGGAGGCTCCGGTATCTGGAGGAGCCAAACAACTGCTGGGGAGACACCAGCACCTTAGGTTTCCCTGTCTTACATCGGAACAGGGAAGCCCCCATTTCCTACGCCCAGTCAATGTCATGTAAGTTTCCTAGGCCTGGGCATGAAAGGGATTGTAGCCTCCTTCATTTGCCACCCAGATAAAACCCTGACACCCTAAATGTAACTACAGAGGGCCCCATGAGACTATCTATACCCCTGGACAAAGCTCCGAGAGTGAGACAGAGAGTGTGCTTTTCTCTCCCAACTTGGAAGCTTTGGTGTCTCTGTAATCTTTTCTGTAAGTAAATCCTGTCTTACCACTCATCTGTGGTCCGTGGATTCATGCTTAGAATCACCAAGACCAAGGACCTACTGAAGACGAAATTCCAGTATCATTAATACATTGGAAACACTCCTATGTGCTAAATCAGCCCTTTATCTCATATTTTTAAAGATCAATAATACACTAGGCATTATATGATAAGGTTTTGTCAAAGTGAGAAGACACAGAGGAGAGACCCACAGCAGGCAGACAGGCTTTTTCTGTCATGCGTTGGAAAGAGGCCATGCATTAAGCAAAGGCAAGAAACAAATGTCTGCTGGTAATCGTGTCTGAAATTAAATGAATTATCTAAAATTCCCTACGAAATGGCTCTGATCTCAGAGAGATCTTTCACATTGCATTTACATTTTCTTTTTTTCTTTTTTTTGAGACAGAGCCTGAAGCTATCCCCCCTGGGTAGAGTGCCATGGCATGACAGCTCACAGTAACCTCCAACTCCTGGGCTCAAGCAAGTCTCCTGTCTCAGCCTCCCAAGTATCTGGGACCACAGGCGCCCGCCACATTGCCCGGCTAAGTTTTGGTTGCAGCCATCATTGTTGTTTAGCGGGCCCGGGCTGGATTCAAACCCACCACCTTAGGTGTATGTGGCTGGTGCCTTAGCCACTTAAGCCACAGGTGCCAAGCCTACATTTTCAATAGATAGAAAATTCTCATGTTATATAAACGAACCCAGAGCAAAAATATATAATAACATATTAATAATTCTTAAGACAGAAATGAGAAATCAGATCCAAAGCCACCTTTCTGTACACGTTGGAGCTGGGCCTTTAAAAAATGTATTATTCCTGGGTAAGTTGCTGCTTCTGAGTTCTCAGCAATAAAAGTTATCAAAGGGAAACCGGTACACAGGAGGGAGAATGAGCATGTTTCACCCTGTTTGGCTTGCTCTGTTAGTCAGCATCAGCTCAGCAAGTTTTTCATCCTTGCAGAAACAGTTAATTCAAATTCTAACACTTTTCTTTGATTTGTGTGCAGCATCCCAGAACCAGCTGTGATTGTGGCACTTCAGAGGTGCCAGAGGTGCCACTTCAAGACCAGATGGCCAATGCCACCTGCCCCCTGACCCCTGGCCACACTCAAGTGTCACCTCTTCAGGAGGCCCTTTCCAAGCTCCTGAGGTGCAAACAGTACCTCCTCTGAGGTCTAGGACCCAACTCTGTGGAGCCCCTCCTGCTACAGTCTAGGTTCTGATAACACCCATGTCCTCCACTTTTTCTTCCTGTCCTAGGGATGATAGCTGGATCTTTAGTTGCTAGCTGTGTGTTACCTCTATGCTCTCTTTTAGATTTTTTCTTTTACTTTCTTGCTCTTTAGTGCCTACATGATCAATTTCCTATACAGTAGCATATTTTTTAAAAACTGTTACGCTTTCTGTTTTCTAAACTACACCTTGATTGATCAATCTAAACAAACATTGATGCAACATTCCTAAATGGACTTATAGCAAATTGAATGTGTAAAACAGGAAATAAAAAGGAAAGAAGTAAAATAAAGAGGAAAAAGAGACGGAAGAAGAAAAAGAGGTAAGAAGAAGGAAGAGATCATGTGTTTAGGGTGTGTTTAAGGAGGACTAGGGAGGATAAATAAAAATATATCTATGTATACAGTTAATCATATTAAAAATTAAATAGAAAAAGTGATCTGATTCTTTGAATAAAATACAAAGAGGTTAATGTAAAATCAAACATCCGTTCCCAATTAAAAATTCTACTACAATAAAAAATATATCATCATGATCACTAATCACGGAGCTCCGTGATACACTACAGCTTTCATTCATCTGCTCCCCCAGCCTAGGTCTGTCTCTGTCAGCAGGAGGTATTTGGAGAACTTTATTTACATCTCAACCCGTCTCTAGGTTTCTTTAGCCCCTCATACTAGAAACTGTAGCCACCTCAAGTGCACCTATGTTTTTGTTTCAGATAATTAATGACTTCTAATTACTGTTTGCCTATGAATTCTTCTGTATCGCAGTTTTACTTATAGCTTCTGCTAACTCACTCACAAAGACCCTATGAGGGTCTTTATCTATCTCCTTAGGTGGTATTCTAATAATGAAGTGCTGATTTTTTTTTTTTTTGTATCATACAATGAATTGTTTGAGAAAACATCTTCTTTGACTGGATAACTACATCATGCCTATTTGAGGAGAATGTTAATTTTAAGCCTCTTCATAAAAGACTTTTTTGACTTATTTATTGGTTTGAATCAGTTTCTCATATCAGGCCCATCAGATTTTTCTGGGAAGAATTCTTACATTAAAAGAAACACAAAATCCTCCAAAAGAAATTTCCTGGATTCCTTCCTAAGGGTAGACATCATAATCAGAAACCATATCCAAAAAATATTTTAGTCTTAGCTGGTCTTATAAGTCTTAATTTGGCTAAGTAATATCTATTAGGCATCATGCTAAGTTTTATATTTACATCTATATCTATCGATCTATATGTAACAAATGAATGTAAAGGAATTTTCAAGATATTAACATGTTTGCAACGACCATAAAATGTAGAATATTCCCAGGAAAAAGACCCCTAAAAAATTAATGCAAAAAATTATGCACATTTGTTATATATGCATTTTGTTCTAACCTTTCTTAAGTCTATGTTACTGTAATCGTCTACCTCATTGTGCATAAGACCTTATATTTTTCAATAGACAACCACTTTCCTCTTATTTTTATAACCTGAAAAGATCCTTGGAGGCCATAGATTATGTTGAATCCAGGAATAAAATCCCACTGGGTAATTCATGTTTATAAGTTCTAAAGTACACTTTATTAGCATATAAATTGAAAATAGCAACTTTGATCAGGTTGTTTAATGAAAAACACCTCTTAGTACAAATGAAAAACTATTTTCTTAATCCAGATTGCTTAAAAACAACAACAACTACTACTACTTACTGCAAAAAGTGACAGAAGACAGGAAATCAAAGTGATAGCTGAGCCAATCAACCTTTTAGTAAAAAATCTAATGTTAACTCTGGGTGGGTAAATAGCTGAATACATGTGTAGACAGAAACCCTTCTATTAATTTTCCTAATGTCAAGGTCTCTGGGGCAATAAAGACTTCCCAGTGATGAAGTCCATTAGGCACCAACCTTATTAAATGCAGCACACACAATTAGCTCTGGGTGACTTACCCTCAGGCTTCTCACAGGGACAATACAACAAATCTTATTTTTGTTTTGTGATAGGACTTTGATCACACCTTCGAGCCTTCATTTCTCTAGTTTAAATAATTCTTAGAAAGGCCTTTTTAAAAAAAATTACATCACATAAACATCTTTATATTTTTCTTTCCATGTATGACATATTTAGTCAGTATCCAAATTCCATAATTAAAAAATGAACTACTTCACAAAGGGTTGTGGTAGATCACTGCAATTTTTATTATTATAGTGCACAAATATTATGTTAAATTTCTGGAACAAAAGTACTTAACACATTCACTATGTACACTGTTATTAATTTACTCTGAATGTATATATTTACTTAAACATTAAATCTCACTGCAATTACACAGGATATCTCGTTAGTACTGCCAACTCAAAATTCATGGAGAAAGAGAATGTGAAAAGAAGAGAGAGCAAAGGGTTCTAGTTTACAGATGAGTGACCTTTGTAGCAACAAGAAATAAATTTGCCAGAGAAATAAACTCACACTATGCAGTCATCTAAAGTATTTTTGTGACTAAAACCCCCACATGTATACTTTGAGAGAAAACTATGTAATATTATTCAAACACCCACAAAGAAGCATGCTAGGTAAGGTTAAAAAGGGGGGGAGACATCAATTTTCCAAAAACATAATCTGCAGATAAGAAACAATTATATAGGAAGACGTTGAGGTACAGAAAATATAACCATTTATTTTAACAGATTTTAGAAATCCAAATGAAAGGAAAATTATTGTATTAAACGTACTAAGAAATACTATACTAATTTACTATTATGGTTGTAATAAATTAGACTAAAATTAGAGGCTTAAAATAACATAAATTTAAGCCAGGCATGGTAGCTCAAGCATGTAATCCTACCACTTTAGGAAGCTGAAGCCTGTGGATTGTTTGAGCTCAGGAGTCTGAGACCAGCCTGAACAAGAGCGAGAACTCATCTCTACTAAAAAATAGAAAAACTAGCTGGCTGTTGTGGTGGAGCCTATAGTACTGGCTGCTAGAGAGGTTGAAGCAAGAGAATCTCTTGAGTTTAAGGTTGCTGTGAGCTATGATGCCAGGGCAGTCTATCCAGATCTACAGACCAAAGAAAAAAAAAATAACAACAACAAAAGTACATTGATTATCTTACAGTTCTGAAGGTCAGAATTCCTCCAAGAATGTGTATCACTGGCTAAAACTGAGGTGTCAGCAGACTTCATTCCTTTGTGGAGACTCTAGGAGAGAATCCATTTCCTTACCTGTTCCAGCTTCTAAATGTGTCCTTGTGGCCCTTGCCCCTCATACTTAATACAATGTCCTGAAAAACTTTCAGGGTCCATGCATGATGTGGAATTGTTTTGATATTAACCCAGTTTTGATCCAACTCATAGATCATATAAACATGCTTCTTCAAAAGGAGGTTCTTGTAATTCTATGGCTTTTTTTTAGAGACAGGGTCTCACTTTATTGCCGTTGGTAGAGTGCTGTGGAGTCACAGCTCACAGCAACCTCCAACTCCTGAGCTTAGGTGATTCTCCTGCCTCAGCCTCCCAAGTAGCTGGGACTACAGGTGTCCACCACAACGCCCAGATATATTTTGTTGCAGTTTTGCTGGGGCCAGGTTTGAACCCACCACCCTTGCTATATGGGGCCAGCACCCTAGTCACTGAGCCACAGGCACCACCCTCTTGTACTTCTATGATCTCTCTCCTTACAGAGAACACATGCATTTACATAATGAATGATCTTCAGTGGTCCCAGTAAATTTTTTCTCCTGACTACTACTTGACTTGTTTTTTTTAATAAATAAGATCCCTTCACTTTAGATCCATGATAGAGAGCTTGACTTTTAATTGACTATATTCTGAGTTCTGTCAAGACACAAATGGAGTAAAAGAAAAAAGTAAAGTACACTTTACTTTTCAATCACGTTTACAAAGTTGTAGTTTAACATTATTCCTTTTACTTTGATTTAAGATTGCTAATTGAAGAGCCGTATCATTAATTCTTTCTTTGTTCAGGAATCACTGATTACAGCACTATGCATTAAGAGAGCTCCAGGTGTCAGCCTTGAGGATGCAGATGTTTTCTTTGGTAACTGAAATAATATATATTAATCATATTTAAATAGACTTTGTATATCTTATAATGTTTAATGCAGTCAATCACATCTGCAGTATGTTTTAAACATTAGAGACACAATGGGTTATAACATTTGTATGTAATCCCAGTGAAGAGACACCACATATATATAAAACATATATATCTATTAACATATGCAAAGATATATATCCAATATATTATAATTTGCACATAACTGGCTGTATTGAACAGTATATAATGTATAAATAATATGTGACTATAATATGCTACTATTACACATATGAGTTTTATATACAGGGTGGCTATAAAGTTTGTGCATAATTTAAATAGTTGTAACTACTACAACTATTAGTACAATAGTACTAGTAGTTATACTATAGTTATAGTTATTTAACAGTGCACACAAACTTTATGGCTACCCAATATAATAGAGTAATATACAAATCATATAGTTTATATGCAATACATATACCTATAGGCAGGGTACCCTCCATCTCCACACTGGGTCATGACCCCCTGCTATCTCAGAGTAAGCTGCTTTAAGCATTTGTGTCACCTGACTGCCTCTAGACAGCATTTGTGCCTCCTTCCCTTTGTCTACTCTCTGTTAAGTGTGACTGCACCCATTGAATTTCTGTCAACATTTGGGATTTCTCTGACCGGCTTTGCTAAAGAATGATATTTATTTTACACATGAATACCTTACAAACTCTTACATGTCTATATATACACACATATATATATTTATTCTACACTGTTAATATATTATGATCATCATAATGTATCTACCAAAAGGAACACTGAAATATAAATGAGTCTAAAAACATTTAGAAAGTGCTGGTGTTTTTAAGGTTTTCCACTGTGAAGATCATTACTCTAGCTGCTAGATTGCCTTTGTTTAAACACAATGGCTGCTAAGGAGCCTGGAAGCAGGAAGTGGTGCACAAGAAAAGACACTTTGATGTTCGGAAAGTTGGTATTTTGCCTTAATCCTCATTTTCTCCAATATTAGTTTATTTACATCTTCCTTTTGATAAATCTTTTCGTATCCTTTTTGTAAAGAAGTAAAGTATTATAAAATAATTATTCAGTCTTTTGCATACAGTATGGGTATCAACATATCACAGAACATTGAAGCTCAAGGAACAGTGAGATAAACACTGCAATTATGCACAGCAGGAAAATAATGCTTATAAATTTTAAGCTATGTTCTCAAGGTCATAAGACTTTCTATGTAAGTCACATCCAGCTTGGTATAATATATTTGAATTCCACTACAGTGTCAACTTGCATTT
>NW_003852435.1:12774582-12776355 GCF_000181295.1 Otolemur garnettii
CATTTCTGAACACTTAAGTGGCTTTGATTTTACTATACATATTAAATCTTGCATTGAATAAAACATTGGAAGGCAAATGGGTCTACCATAATCATTTTAAATGAGCCAAGATTATATGAAATCTAAAATGTGATAGCAACAGTGGCTTAAGACCAAATAAAATCACAGTTGTCTTTATTTACATTTCTAAGCCCAGATGATACGTTTGCTTGTTTTTCTAGAGACTTGGAACTTGCGCTAAGGATCTATATCAATAAGCACACTATGATCCTAATATATAAACAAAACAGCTGACTTGGTGTGATTCACCAACTGGAATATGGAAAGAGAAATGAACAACAATGAAATTTCGTATGGTTCTTTTCATTTTCTAATCACTGTCAAAATAAAGATATATAACCACACTTAGACACATAAACAAATAAGGGACAGATAAATTGATAAATTGAGGGTATAATTCCATTGCAAATACTCCTAAAATGATGAAAATTCAATTTTTTTTGTGTTTGGACTAATCTGGTAGTTTTATTAAAATATGCACCAGGGAATGTTTTCAAAGCTTTTATGGTGTCTTTTATGTGGTTTCACATTTTGGTTTTGAGAGAGGAAAATTGCCCTCGAGGAGAAATCCTTCAGAAAGAAGAAGAGAGGGAACACAAGGACTCAGGGAAAAAAAAAAAAAAGTTTGCAACTGCAGAGAATGATTAGTGCAAGGAAAAGGAGGAGGAGACATCTGTTGGTGAAATGATTTTTAGAGATAATTAAGTGCATTCATCCAGAAATAACACGTTTATTTATTATACATCGTTTGCAGGCACACATGGCTTTACTAAAAACAAGAGAGACTTTCAAAGACCTACAAAAATACTCAGCAGCTTTAGACCGATGTCACTAGAATGTCAACCCTCCCTGTGTGTCCCCTACTTCAGCTTCTCCAAGTTGGAGAAGCAAAAGTCTCCTTTTGCTTTCCATAATAATTTTTATTGCAGAGTATGAATATTATTTACAGAGATAAGACTGATTGGAAAGTATTGTCAGAAATGAATACTATGGTCCTCATGTTTCTCAAGTAACTTAGATTAACATCCCATTTTAATCTCATGGACCTTAATTAAATTTCTGGGTAACTAAAAACATCCAAGCATAACAAATATTAGTGTTCCCCTCCCCACAAAAGACACATTTTTAAGCATGGAATTATTGACCTGACAGTAATAACTATTTTAAAGAGTTAGTCAAAAATTAATCTTAGAAATTAAGTTTAGATTTTTTCTTGATTCTTCTTAATCATCCTCCATAAAGAATTTGTGCTTTATATCTGGGCATGTGATGCCTTCTTTTGCATAGATTTTAACACATTCTGCAAAGCACTAAATAATGGGCCTCAAATTATATTTACAGAAATCAGAAAGCACAAGAAAAAAGACAACTATAAGAGTTTACGTGTATATGAGTCACTACAAAACTTTTGAGACAGACTGTTACGTACCATTATTTCACTTCCAAGAAACAGTCAACAATGTTTTTTCTGATTCACCCTTGCAATGTTCAACTTGCTAAGCTTATTTTCTTTCCATTAAATACAGCTCTTATGGAGGTCCTGCGGGGAGGGCTTTATTTGTTTACATCCATGTGGATTTAACATTTCTTGATTTTTGTATATCTTAAAATGACCCATGTGTGCCATGCAAAGAACACCTTTAAAGTCATGCTTAATTTTTAAATCAACATAAACTTGAAATTTTAGCATAAAAAAGAATGGATAGGTAAAAA
>NW_003852435.1:12779000-12780470 GCF_000181295.1 Otolemur garnettii
TGCAGCTCTTGTTTCAATCTTTTACATGTAGCTATACAATTTTTCCACCACCATTTATTAAATAGGGATTCTTTTCCCGAGTGTATGTTGTGGCCTGCTTTGTTAAAGGTTAGATGGGAATATAATAATGATTTTATATCTGGGTTTTCTGTTTTAGTTTTTTGTTTAGACAGAGTCTCACTTTGTCTCTCTCAATAGAGTGCCATGGCATTATACCTGTGCAGCAACCTCAAACTCTTGGCCTCAAGACATCCTCCCAAGAAGCTGGGACTACAGGTATCTACCACAACACCCGGCCATTTTTAGAGATGGGGTCTGGCTCTCGCTCAGGCTGGTCTCAAACTTCTTAGCTCAAGCAATTCACCTATCTTAGCCTTCCAGAGTGCTGTGGGTTTTCCTTTTTTATACATTTGTCCATGTCTCTGTTCTTGTGCCACTATATGCAGTTTTGGTTACTATAGCTTTGTAGGATAGCTTGAAGTCTGGTAAAATGATGCCTCTTGATTTATCCTTTTTTTTTTTCCTGGTTCCTTCTGAAGCTCAGAATTACTTCTAGATCTGCAAAAAAATGATATTGATATTTTAATGGGGATTGCATTGAATCTGTAGATCACTTAGGGTAATACAGATACTTGAACAATATTGATTCTGTCAATCAATGGACAAGATATGTTTCTCTATTTGTTGACATCCTCTGCAATACTTTCTTTAGTGTTTTGTCATTCTTTTTGTAGAGGTTTTTCACTTTTTTGGTTAAATATATTCCTCAGTATTTTATTCACTTTATTGCTATGATAAAGATATTGAGTCATTGATTTGATTCTCAGTTTGACTGTTGTTTGTGTATAAGAATGCTACTGATTTTTGTACATTGATTTTGTACCCTGAGACTGTGCTGAATTTATTTATAAATTTCAGGAGTCTCTTAGCAGAATCTTTGGCGTTTTCTATATATTACCAGCAAAAAGTGATACTTTGATCTCTTCTGTCCCCATTTAAATATGATTGATTTTCTTCTTTGGTCTGATTCCACTGGATAGGACTTCCAGCACTATGTTGAACAGAAGAGGTGAAAGCTGGCTGCCTTGTCTGTTCTAGATCTAAGCAGGAATGCTTTCAATTATTTCTTCTTCAGTATGATCTTGGCTGTGAGTTTGCCGTACATCATTTTTATAATTTTGAGGTGTATTCCACTTATGCCTGTTTTGCTAAGAGTTCTTATTATAAAAGGTGCTGAATATTGTCAAAAATTTTCTCTGAATCTAATGACATTATCAGATAGTCTTCTCCTTTTTTTGCTTCTATTTATATGGTGAATCACATTTATAGATTGGAGTATGTTGAACCATCCTTGCATCTGTAGGATGAAGTCTACTTTGCTGCAGTGAATTTTTTATGTGCTTATGAATTCAATTTTCTAGAATTGTATTAATTATTTTTGCATCTATATTTATAAAGGATATCGGTCTG
>NW_003852435.1:12781961-12793978 GCF_000181295.1 Otolemur garnettii
ATGACTGGTAGTCTTGTACAGAGAGACACAGAGACACACGAGGAACGCCAAATGAGGACAGAGGCAAAGTTTATACACGCAGAAGCATAGGAACACTAAAGACAGCAGCAAACTCTCAGAAGCTGGAAAGCAGTAAGGAAAGACTCCTCTTCAGTCTTCAGACACCTTGATTTGGGGCTTTTCATCTCCAGAATTATGAAACAACAAAATTCTGCTATTTGTGCTACTATGTTAAGGAAGCCCTATGGAACTAACATAGACACTGACTAGATTCCCTATTATTTTATATGCCTCCAAGGATATCCTTTTCCTCTCCTTTCTCTCCTCAATCTCCTATTCAACACAGTGGTAAAATCTCTGTCTTCCTCTCATTATAAACAATATAAAGACAAGAATTTTTATCCTATCTTTAAGTGACTTACTTATTTTTGAAACTCCTTCAGTTAGTTAAAAATAATTGTTGCCTAATAAAAAATAAATTAAAATATTCTGAGAAAATATTATGATTTAACACTCCCTTAAGAGCATGAAAATACTTCAGGCAAACACCTACAATATTTACAAAATAATTCTCATTTTTTAAATGTCTTCTACATACCATCTGTCATTTGGAATCATATGTATCCTGAGAAGTAGTGAGTTTTAAGGCCATAAAACATACAAGTGAAAGACAAATATTCATTTAATTATACAGATATAAGCAAACACGTAATGACCTTAAAGCTCTTCTATTATACATTTATAATATATGTAGGGATCTTAAATCACATATACTTAACATGTAGAATATATGTGCATAGAAGCAAGTGGAAAACTAAGAACCAATTAATTGCACATATATACTTTATCCATTTATTAATTTTTCATATATTAATTATTCAATCTTGGAAATTATCATCTCATAACCAATCATCTCCATATACATCCCTACAAATTTCCTCATACTCTAGTGAATTATAAAATCACCAGTTTTTTTTTTTAATTTTCTCTCATTAATTGCTCATCCTGTTTTGGGGTATTCTAAAATGTCTATGTGGGAATATTGGCAGACAATAATTAAAAGGAAAGAATTAGGAAATTTTGAATGTAAGCTGAACTCAATATATTCGGTTTTGGGTAGGACCCAGGGAAGGAAGAGAAATTGGGTTTAGTTATAAATATGCAGAAAGCATTCAAAGTATATTTATAAAGAGAAAAATTAAAAATATTTTAAAATTTATCTCATTGTAATGGTAAGATATCAGAAATAGTGTAGGAATTCAGGTCTGAAGTTAGTTTGAAGAGGTGAGCTGTGTCAAATTTGGTAGCAAAGAATGAATGTCAAAGGGTAATACTTGAAGTAGCTGCTCCCTAATTGCCAATTATGTCCTCTAAAATACAGAAAATGCTGAACAGATGAAAGAGGATTACAAGGGTTCGACAATTTAGGCATTATAAAGAGATGACTATTTTGTAAAGCAAATCTTGCATATCATTCTTTACTTCCAACTCATCATTTAAAAAATTATTATTTTCTTAGGTATAGGTAGTGTTCTAAAGTCTATACTTATAGCAATCATTTAAAACAAATAAAATTTTAATTTAAAAATTTAAGTTAATTTAATATTTATACATATGATACAATGAATTATATCCATTTAATATACATTACCATGAGAGAAACAGATTTTTTTATTAAATCATAACTGTGTACATTGATGCATTTATGGAGTTCAGTGTACTTATTTGATTTACAATGTGAAATGCTTACATTGAAATAAGTAACACATCCATCACAATTATACTCTTTTCTTAAAAGTTTTGAAATATACCATTGCATCATGCACATTAGGTGAGGTCCTCCCAAATGCCCTCTCTCCTCCCCCCACTCCTACATTTTCTTTCCTCTTCCCTAATACATTCTGGAGTATTTTTATGTTTTACCATTTATATGAATAGGTAGGTGATTATATATTGATTTCGTAGTAGTACTGAGAACATTGGATACTTTTTTTCTTTACATTCTTGAGATACTTCACTAAGAAGAATATCTTCCAGCTCCATCCAGGTAAACATAAAAGATATGAAGTCTCCATCTTTTGATGGCTGCTTAGTATTCCATGGTGTACATATACCACGATTTGTTAATTTTTTCATGGGTTGATGGGCACTTGAGCTGTTTCCATGTCTTGGCAATTATGAATTGGGTGCAATAAACACAATATAAACAAAGTGGAAACAGATTTTAAGTAAGAAATCAAGAAAACATTATTTTAGATGATGAAAAGAGCAATTAAAACAAGTGAGCAAAGAAAGCATTTTATAGTAATGGGGTGAGGGGGGCTGTCACTCTATTTTACTTAGGATGGTTACAAACCTATCTGAGAAAGCAAATTTTACCAGAGATATAAATGACAGATTCAGTGAGCCACAGCATCATCTGGAGGAATAGCTTTCCAGATGGAGGGAATAGGAGGGCAAAGTCCTTCAGTCCTAGTTCAGCTGGAGAGGAGCAGCAGGAAGGAAGGAAAGAGTTCAGGGTGATGAGGTCAAGACAGTGACAGGGCCGGTTAGGTAAGGTCAAGGGAAACACAAAGGAAGTTCCATTTTATTTTAAATGTATATGGAAACAATTTGCAGGATTTAAGGCAATGGGTTGATATGAACTAATTTCATATTTTGTAAGACCACATTGGCCACTGCCTGGAGAGCTAACTTCAGGAAGCTGGGTGAGTGGAAGCAGGACTGCAACAATGGAGACATATCAGGATGTTTGGGGCAAGAATGTCTAGTTATAGGAGAGGATTCTAGGTTATGTTTTGAAGGGAAAGTAAATGAAAATTCCTAATGAATTGGATATGGCTTTGAGGCAAAGATGGTAGTCATGGTTGACAACTAGGCTTTAGCTTAAGCAACTGGGTGAAGGTGGTGGTACCTTATGAAGATCGTGAAGAATGGGGGTTGAAGAGTGCTTTGAGAAAAAAAATATCTTTTGACTACATTAATATTGAGATTCCCATCGTATAGAATTATCACTTGAACTATGGACCTGGAGCTTAGGGGAAATACTAGGGTTTAAGAGAAAATATTAAATTCACGAATACAGTGAGTATATTTAAAGCTAATCTATAATATCTAATAATGTTATATGCAGGTGATTGTATTCCCTATCATAGCATGTTGATTTCACAATGCCAATAAGATAATATTATCTTAAAATTATAAAGATAAAATTCTATATATTTTTGCCTTCTGGATTTAGTGCGCCGATTATTCTTTCTTCTAAAAATATTTATTGTATATAGAATAAACCTTGATAATTCTGTTGATCACTGCATGGCTGTTTGATGATCTTTGAATCCTTTTGGTACCTCCTCTCTTTGGAAAGAGGCCGGCGATAAAACAGGTTCATTGTAAAATATTAAAAGGAAAAATTCAGAACTTGTATTTTACAAATATGGATTCTCATCTTTCACATAGCTGGTTTATAGTAGATCTTCTCATGTGTTAAAGCTCAAGCAAGGGCTAAGCATTAACATTTGAAAATAATAAGCAAATTTAGTCAATTAGCTAAAAGAATTCATCTAAAACATACCCAACTCCACTCCCTAAATATACTAATATTTTAAGTTAGGAATTTTTTCGACTAATAAACATCAGACTTTGAGAGCAATTTCCAAATTTCAGGTCCAAGTCTCACTTCCAAAGCTCTGGTTCAGTATATATGTGTAGAACTGGCAAGTATATTGAGAAAAGACTAAAGAACGCTAGTTCAAAACCACTAATTTCTGCAAAAGGGCATGTATTGGCACTGCTGACTTTAGTCTCTGTGACTCTCATTTTTTTTACTCTTTCTTCTTCTAACAAATCTTCCATCTCAAGTTTGAACCTGTTGATAAATTTCTTTATCCATTATGGTGCTTTGACCTTTATCCAGGTAGTCTTTTTGAGATGATCCTGAATGACTTAATCATATCATTATGCATGCATTTTTAGATTAATTTATAGAAGGTAATTTTTCCTTGTATTTTAATTAACTGTACTTACTATTACCTATTGTCCACTATTGTCCATCACTTACATTGCTGATTGTTTTGTTTTTTTTTTTTAGTTTTTTAATGGTACACTTTTTCCTTACTGTTCTTGATTCCATCATATGTACAATAGAACCTCCATAGTTGACCTCCTCTCTACATTGACCACCTCCTTAAGTTGAGTTAATTTCTAGAGTCTAGATATGTACCACCCATATGCATCACTACATGTAGTAGGCCTAGTTCCTTATGTTGATCACCCTTGTATGTTGTCCAGTTTGTTACAGTCCCTCAGATGGTCAACTTACAGAGGTTCTACTATAGTTAATGAAGTAATAAAATAGTTTACTTAGTTTTTAGAAATGTGCATTAGGAAACCTCACCCATATACATAATCTATATCAATTAATTGTCTTCTAAAACACTGCTCCTCTTCTGTTTATAACTGGCCATTAACTAAATAGTAAATATTAAAAATTTCAATATTCTTAGAAAACCATAATTTTATTTCAGAATACACGCTTACAGGTGTTATATTGTCAAAATACATTTTTATTTTTTCTTAACAGAAAGTTCTTTGAAATCCAATGGCATAATTCTTTTTTATATACTTAAAATTTTGTTTTTATTTTAAGGCTCTATTCTGTATTATACATATAGCTTTCATACTCTGCATTTGTTTTCTGAGTGAAACTACCACTGAATTCCCCTGGACTAATCATTTAATAGTTGTATGCTTGTGAAACAAATTCAGACTATGTAATACAGTATATAATGGAGATAGTGAATTTAATTTTACTACGGATCTATGGTGTCATTTTGTGGTCAATTGCAAAGTTTTTCAGTGCAAAATCTATAAATATGCTAATTCATTCAAGCATTAAAATATAAATGCATTGTTATTCTATATTTATTAAAATTCTATTTCATATCCAAACATTTATCTCCAGCATTCTAAAAAATGGAGAGACAAACTATTGAGAAACACACTGGAAAAAATTTGGAAAGTAATGATACCTATTAAATAAGTTCATGATGAAAATCAAAATGATCTCTGTTAGAAGAAATGAAGTGGGAAGAGCCCATTGGAGCAAATTCGATTTCTGGCTCAAGCCCATTACAAAACATGTCAGATGGCCACAGCTTTAAAACTTAACCTTCTATGTAGGGCTATCCTCACACTAAGTCAACTTCTGTAGTAGATCTGATTGCTTTTTTAATTTATCTACTTCTGGAAATGTAACTAATCAGTTACCCAAGTTAAGGTTTTAATTGCATGTCAAATCAATGGTGGATTTAAATCATTGACCTAGCAAAAGTTTCCCAACTACTTATTTAGAAAGAAAGAATAAGATAGGCTGAACAAGGTGATTCACATCTATAATGCCAGAATTTTGGGAGGCCAAGGGGAAGGATCAGATTGCTTGAGCCCAGGAGTTTCAGGCTTCAGTGATCTATGATCCCACCACTGTGTATCAGCCTGGAAGATACAGTGAGATCCTCTCACTAAAAGAACAATTAAAATATACTAAAAAACAAAAAGCAAAATAACACAACAACAAAGTCTTCTCAGTAATCTGTACTCTTATTTTGTCTCTGTACTAGACAGGATTTGGTTGCAAACAATAAAAGCCAGATTTGGTAATAAAAGAGGAAAGGGAATTAAGTGAGTTGGTATCAAAAAAGTCCAAGCTTTTTTTGGACTTTTGGTCTTTTCCATAGACCTCAGAGCCTATTCCTGGGGCATAGACTCTGAGGTCTATGGAAATCCCTCCATCCCCCAAATAACTTTACTCCATGGCAGCTGCTATGAATTTACAGCCGTTCTTCTGCAGCAATTATTAAGCCCAGAATACTTATAGCCACCATATATAATAGGTAACTGAAATTATGTATTGTAAATGTGGTGTGGAATGCAAAGATGTCAAAATTCTTCCCAAACATCAATGGCAGAATTGTGAAAGAACCTAAGTATAAATGTATTCATCAGTGTGTAGTCAAGAGAAAGAAAACACGCCAGTTATCTGAACAAGAAAAATTTAAAATAAAATTATTACTGGTAAAAAAAAGTGTTGAATACTTTTAAGTTGTTAAAGAGGCCTCCAAAGAATGCATAAAAAGTGAGTGTATACAACATGTAAGGTTGAGGTAGTACATAAAGGAGGAACTATCTTGGAAGAGAGTCTAAAGCTGATAGATGGACCTTGATGTAGAGGGCACAGCTGTGGTCTCCTGGATATTTGAGAAGTTAACTAAATTGCTCTAGTGCTGACAGGTCAAAGCTGGGGAGTAAAATGTTGCCCACCATTCTGCTGCTGAAGCTTATTAAACAGTATAAATTTCTGACTTTTCTAAACATCCAGAGCAAAGAGAAATTGTATACAGGGATCCAGGCGAAACTTACTGGAGAATGAAAGCCATCAGATCTCTAGCACACGTCTACCATGGAAGCCTACTGCAGCGGTGTCAGCAAAACACACTAGGAAGATCTTGGGACAGGGTTGCCAAAAAGGGCTAGAAGGTGTACACAACTGTGTCTCCCTTACATTGCTAACAAAGAATGGAATCGCTCATTCAGACACTAGAATACTGGGAGGGTGAGGGCCAATGGGTCCCCTTCATACAAGGGTGGAATGCCAAGACCTGACTCTAGTTGTTGGTCTAGGGAAGCTCGGAGTGATCTGGGAGTCTAACATGTCTTTTTTTTTATCAGAGTCCAAGCCAATACTTTCAATCCTAGCATCAAAGTTTCATTCTTCCCCAATCAATGCAACATTCACATAGAAACATTATGACACTGTGAATTCAATCAATGTTATATAGCAATCTGCACATTTGTCGTGTTTGATTTTGGGGCATATCAGCTTTGTGGTTAAAGAAAAAATAACAGATACTTTGCAAGCTGTCATGGAAGCTTTCTGGCTTTCAGATCATAATTTGAACCAAGGGTTAAAGGCCTTGCGCTTGTCATTTATTTTTTGTAAGTGCTCCAGTGCACTCTGCAGACTCCTCTCGTACCACTGTTCTTCTAAGTATCATCACTGCCATAATGGTCAAGTGCCGCTGCCACTTAAACTCCCAAGGCACGTGCTTCAGATGGCTCTTCATCAAAATCAAACACAGGTGGTAGCTTGATTAATTGTCATGCCACTACATGCCTTGAATTAATTGTATCCTCTTTCCCAATGGTCAGAATATCAGCATTATGCTCACAGTCATGGATCCAACCAAGCTGATCCCCAAAACCTATCTTTAAAGGCAGACTTTCTCCAGCTACTTCCAGTAACAACTCGGCATCAATCAGTGCCCAGTTAGGAGATAAAATCTATATCAGGGATTAGCAGAGGGAAAGTTTAACACAAAAAATTATTAACGAAAAGAGGTTAACTGCTAAACTGAGACAGCTCAAAGCATACAAAAATGCCGAGTTTAGGGTGGAGCTACAGCACCTATGGCCATAAGAGCGTATATGAGAGCAAAGAAACTTAGAAGAACCACTCCACGGGTCAACCTGGACTGACAGAATGTGTTGAAGAAGATGTGTCTGTGGCCCACCTGTGGCACAGGTACTTCAGTCCACACCTGCTGAGCAGGGAGCTGCCATTTGGGACACCAGCTCTTCAGGCCCAACAAGCAGAAAACTCACAGGATATAGGATCCAGCAAATGTGAATGTCAGGCAATGAATAAAAGTTTAGTACACATGTGTCCTGAATCCCAAATATTTCATAAAAGTATAAAAAATTCAAATGTAACTAGGTACCTTAATTTGCTAAATACAGTAATTTTACTATGCAATAACATAAAACTTCCTGGAAGATATGGACCACTGGCTCCCTTATATGCTACCAGCAAGGAAGCTGCCATTTAGTCTTACTAAATAAGGTAGGGGCAGCCAACAAGTTTTCTTCAGACTTTAAGAATAAAAAATGCCAGAACCAAAAAGAAAAGCTCCTTCTACTTGGCCTTCTAGATTTTTTTTTTTTTTTCAGACAAAGTCTCACTTTGTCACCCTCGGTAGAACACCATAACATCATAGCTCACCGCAATTCTCTTGCTTCAACTCCCCAGGTAGCTGGGATTGCAGGCACCCACCATGATGCCCAGCTATTTTTAGAGACAGGACCTCACTCATGCTCAGGCTGGTCTCAAACTCTTGAGCTCAAGAAATCCACCCTCCTCAGCCTTCCAGACATGTTTAAACACTATCTAATAATAAATATTTTACCAGGTACCAAAGAAAAAAACGTCTTGAGGTGGGACAGCTCCAATTTCATAAAAGAGAACAAGAAAGGGTGAATTTAAAGCTGAAAAGTAATAAATTGGTAACTGGCATGAAAAGCATTTATTATAGATAACTTAAAAATAAATTAATTTATACCTTTTATATGAAAGCTATAACCTAATAACAGCCTAAGAATATGGGGAGGGGGAGAATGGGAGGAGGGAGGGGGACTGGAGGGATCATTTCTGTGGTTTATCTTACAAGGGTACAAGTGAACCTTTCTAAGAGTAGAATATGAACGTTTTGGCACAATAACTAGGTAAATGACATGTAGGCTACGTTAACCAGTTTGATGAAATGTTTCAAATTGTATGTGAAAACACCACACTATACCCTAGAAGTGCATTAATGTACATAGTTACCATTCAATAAAAAAAAAAAAAATGATATCTCAGGGCCAGCGCCTGTGGCTCAAATGAGTAGGGCACTGGCCCCATATGCCAGAGGTGGGGGGTTCAAATCTAGCCTCAGCTAAAAACTACAAAAAAAAAAATGGTATCTCATATGAAAAATTATGTAAACAATTTTGAAGCTGCTTAAATTACCAAGTCTGTATTTGTGTATTTAATTTTGAACAAGTAATTCTTTCATTTCTTTTCAGGGATTTTTATACATTATAGAATTATATATTTATAATATTTGTCTAAAACTTTTTTTCAGTGTGATACTTTGAAATGATGGCTACAGTCATTAGTGGCAGTGAATGAATCAAAGTCCTATGTAGTGAATCATATCTTCATAACTACATAATTTATTGCTGTAGTTATATTTAAAAACTATCAAATTTAGGGGTTGATAAGCTGGAGAAATGAGCTAAACATAGTGTTTCTCTGATTATATGAGTGGGTTTTTTTCTACACTAGTGACATTTTGCAATGATAGAGTTTCAGTAAACTGCTATTAGATGCATTTTTCTGGAGTAGAAAAATAGCAACTGCTAATTTTGGTTGTATATAAAGGCCTGCAATTATATTCCCATCTACCAGAAAAGCTATTAAAGATTTCCACATTGCAGAATGGTTTGTAGTAGCTTTTCCTTTTTAAGGGACCCACATGTCAAATCTATTGTGTAGTTCTCCTATGGAGAGAGATATGGTTAAGATATTTTTGGTTATTTTCCAGATGAGGTAAAAAGTAAGCATTTGAGGATGTTATTCCTTTAAACTTTAAGGAATGAATGAAATTGAACTTGACCTCTAAATATTTAGGTACCCTAACTAACTTTCCACATACATGCTAAAATTTTATTCAAAGAACTATAGCTGAGGATGACTATTGTCAAAAAGCCAAGAGATAACAAATGTTGACAAGAGTGTGGAGAAAAGAGAACCTCAGCATACTGTTGGTGGGAATGTAAACTGATACAGCCATTATGGAAAACAATATGGAAGTTCACCAAAATTTAAAAATAGAACTATCATAGGCAGCACCTGTGGCTCAAAGGAGTCAGGCGCCGGCCCCATATGCCAGACGTGGTGTGTTCAAACCCAGCCCTAGCCAAAAACTGCAAAAAAAAATAAAAAGAATAGAACTATCATATGACCTAGCTATACCTTTTCTGGGTATGTACAAAAAGAGAAGTAAAATTAGTACCTAATAGAGAAATCTGCCCCCTCCCCATAGTCTTTGCAACATTATTTATGAAAGCCAAGGTGGAGAAACAACCTATGTGTCTATCAGTGGACAAACGGATGGGGGAACTATGGCACATATATGTGACGGAATATTTTTCAGCCATAGAAAAAGAGATCGCACCATTTTCAACATGGATGGGCCTGGAGGCCTTGGTCTCAGGACTAGTGAACATGCAGTTATGTCAGTGGTTTGAGAAGTTTTGCTCTGTTGATTTTAATCATGGAAATTGTTATTTTTATATTGTATTATATACCTCTTGTAATTGCCGAAGTCAAATGTGACTTGAGTATTACAATTTTAAGATAGTTTTTTCCTTTCTTAAATTGTGTATACACTTTTTGGCATCCTCCTTCAGAGATGTTCAAATACAGAGATGTATTTAACATTAAAATAACATTAAACATCTCTGTATTTTAACATCTCTGAAATCCAAATGAATTATCATTAGTAACATGTCATAGTTTCATTGGTGAAATTTGTTTTATTTTCCTTTTTTGCCTTAAGAGAACATAAATTTGTGATGAATCTTATAAGTTATTAAATAAAATATCATTAAAATAACTTTGAGGAATTTTATGTTAATATATATGAAAACTAAGAGAAGACTGACATTTTTACAAAAAGATAACATCAAAACTAACAAAAGATAGAAATCAGATGTACATATTAAAGGAATGCCTTAATTTAAGTTTCTTTTGAACCAGAAATAGAGCCTTGCATGCAGTACACTATGGGAATGTGGCTCCATGTAACAAGAGGAAAGGACAAGTAGAATGAAAGGAAAAGATGAACAATGAACACAAGGATTTACCAAACTGTCCTCACCTCTAGGTACAAACTGCTGGGTCTAAGAAAATATTTCATAACTCTTCACCTAGACTAATACAAAGAGAAGCATTTGCTAATCTGCTCTCTTTCCTTCTTGGGAAAATGTAGCCCTTAAGTCATTAATTTATCTTCACTTATAGGATGTGCATACATGAATTAAAAGTGGCTCTGAATGTCACATAACAGAAAATGCCAGATACATAGAGTACCTCAAGATGATGAGTCACTCAGTGGTTCTGGCTTAAACAAATCAACATCTGCCTGGAACTAGGCACGACAACCTTGACAAGCGTTAAGTGTTCTAAAGAATTTTCAAGTAGTGCACAAGGTATGGCCAAAGTAAATATTTACATATGAGTATTTACATATTCATCAACCAAAATGTATCCAGATAATCTGTGAAATATAATTAAAATGTTTTATAATTTATTTCAATATATACAGAAGCTCAAATTACAAAGCTCAAAAAATCTTGATAACAAAAAAATGAGAATAGCGTATTTTAAATATTATGGTACTATCTCATAAATATAAAAGCAAAATCTAAATATAATGTTTGCAATTTGAGTATATCAATTTATATTTATGAAACTAAATAGCATCATTACTAATTTGGACTTATTCCAGGAATACATAGATAGCCTGACATTAAATAGTAGTCTAATGTAGTTCATCTAAGTAACAGGATTCTTTAAACATATGCTCATCACAATAATTGTCTAGGGATCATATTTCAGTAGCTGTAATAAAAATAAAACTTTTATTTATTGTTTACTATGTTAAGGAAGAGCTATACTAGTCAATAAGTCTAGAACTAAGAAGAATTCTGAATGTTTAAGAATTGGGAGAGTTCAGGATTAGTGGATTTTCAGACACAAATTGTAGATAGCAATGATTTGGTAAAGTGTGGTTACTCAGATGGGAGAGCATTGTCAATTTGCTGAGTGCCAGAGGCAATTTATCTGAATAAATCTTCCCTTGACTAGCTAACTTTCAGAACTAATCAGGCGACAACTGAATGGTTGGCCTGCAAAAGCATGTGCACCTTGGCATGTAATTGATCAAGTTAGCAATTTCAATTTCAGCTTTGGTGTCTACAGAACAAGGCTTTTCCTAAATTTGTTAGAATTATAATTTTTAAGATGAGGTTCAAATAAAATATCTTTTTGAGTCCAAATAAGATATAATTTCCTTAACAACCTGAAAGGTAGGTACCAAAAATACCTTAAAAAAAATTCACATGCAGTGAAAAAAAAA
>NW_003852435.1:12795546-12798029 GCF_000181295.1 Otolemur garnettii
CAGTAATAAACACTCACCCATCAAAGAAAAATCAGGACCTGATGGCTTCCCTGCTGAATTCTACCATACAATTAAAGAAAAGCTAATAACAATTTTTAACAAACTTTTTCAAAAAATTGAAGAAGATGAAATACTTCCAAACTCATTCTATGAGACCAGCATTATCCTGATTCAAAAATCAGACAATAATACACTATTTTAAAAAAAGAAAGAAAAGAAAAGAAAACTACAGGTCAGTATCCCTAAAGCACATAGATACCAAAACCCTCAACAAAATACTAACAAACTGAATTCAAAATGTTAAAGCCATTCATTATGATCAAGGGGGATTCATCCCAGGGGTGAACTGATTGTTCAACATATAAAATCAATAAACACCACATTAACAGAATCAAATAATAAAATGATCATTACAATATATGCTAAAAAAGCATTCTGCAAAATCCAGTATCTCTTTATAATAAAAATTCTCATCAAACTGAGTATAGAAGGAATATACCTTAGCACGGTAAAGGTCATATACAACACATTCACAGCTGACATCATATTGAGAAGGAAAAGTTTGAAATATTTTCCTCTGAAATATGGAACAAGACAAGGATGATCACTTTCACCACTTTTATACCATATCCTTCTAGAAGTTCTGGCCAAAGAAATTAGGTGAAGGTAAGAAACAAAGGGCATTCAAATTAAAAGGCAGAAGTCAAATTGTTTCTATTTGTAGATAACATATACAGGAAATCCTAAAGACCCCACTAAAAAACTGTTAGAATTAATAAAGTAATTTAATATGGTTACAGAATATAAAATCAACAGACAAAAATCAGTCCTATTTCTATACTTCAATAGTATACAAAAAAGTGATCAAGAAAGAAATCTGATTTACAACAGCTATAAAAATAGAACAAAATGCCTAGGAATACACTTAACAAAAGAGATGAAAGATCTATGTAATGAGAACTATAAAACAATGATGAAAGAAATTGAAGTGAAAGCAAATAATTAAACATATTCCTTGTTCATGAACTAGAACAATCAATATTGTCAAAATGCCCATATTACTCAAAAGTGATTCAAAGATTCAGTACAATTCCTACCAACATTCCTGTAACACTCTTCACAGAAATGGAAAAAAATTTTTAAATCTATATAGACATGAAAAAAACACTGGACAGGCAAAGCAACCTTGAGCATAAATAACAATAAGTGACAACAATTACATTTTTAAATTATTCTACTTAAAAAATTTATATTTAAATCTTTTGTCCATTGCCCTAGATGAAGGGCTCAACTACAACTTAATCTTTACCTTAGAAATGAAAACAATGTAACCTAAATATTGGTGTCCTCATATTAATCTAAAATTTTTTAAAGGATAATAAAAAAGTAAAACACTATTTAATTGGCAAGCAAAGATTAATCATATTCAAGGTGATGACCTAATGTATGCACACATTGTGTAATTATCACCACAATCAAATTAATTTATACATCTGTCACCACCCATGCTATGCATTATAACTTGTTCATCTTATAACTGAAAATGTGTACCCTTTGACCAATATCTCTCAAGTTCTCACATCCTCCAGCCCTTGGCAACCATTCTACTCTTCTTGTATGGGTTTGACTTTTCCAGATTTCACATGTAAGTAAGATCGTACAGTCTGCATCCTTATGTGTCTGGCTTATGTTACTCAGCATAATGTTTTCCATGGTCAATCAGGTTATCATAAATGGCAAAATTTCCTTCCATTTTTATGCTTAAAGTATATTGCACTATATATGTTAAACCACTGTTATCCAGAACTCAGGCAACCAGCACTATCACGCAGCGTGCAGGGGATCAGAGTTTAAACTTGGTGCTCCATGTAGTCTGTAAGCTGATGCTTCATGCAGCGCTTTTGTGGTTCTCCTGTGTTCTCTGAAACAGTTTTAAGTGTTGATATGTGTTACATGAAGTTAAAAAATATGCTAGTAAAGCTAAAAAATGTATTGACTGACATTTAACTAAACCTGTACATTTACATATACAACCTAGTGCCTCAGGTTCTGCTAAACTACCTTGCTCTGGCCAGTCTCCTTCTGTGGACCTGAGAGGCCTCTGAATACATTTCCTATATTTTATAATATAAGAAAATTGTGTTAGAGTAAGTGAAGTTTGTCTTTATTTGTCTTAATTTGATTCTAATCAGTGTATTCATTATTAATATCTAGTCAATATAGAATTTATGATATGGCATAGTGGGGTATAGAATTACTCAGGCTTCTTTGTAATAGTAACTATAAAGTAACCAGAAACTACATTTCTCCTGAGTCTACCAATTACCATGAGTGCTGGATAATGGGGAGATTACTGTATTTAATTTATTTACTCATCCATCGGTGGGCACTTAGATTATTTCTGTATCTCAGATATTAAAATAATTTTACAATAAGATACAGATTATCTCTTCAGGATACTTATTTAATTTCCTTTGGGAATA
>NW_003852435.1:12798338-12803100 GCF_000181295.1 Otolemur garnettii
TTGGTTGCAGCCGTCATTGTTGTTTGGCGGGTCCGGGCTGGGGATTCAAACCCGCCACCTTAGGTGTACATGGCTGGCGCCTTAGCCGGTAGAAGTCTTTAGAGTATTATTGTCTGCATTTCACACACATAAACTGAATTAAAAAGACTAGAAAATAATTTTTTTCATAGAGCCTACTTAAACATCTGCATTTCACACACATAAACTGAATTAAAAAGACTAGAAAACAATTTTTTTCATAGAGCCCATACTTAAACAATCTTATAATGATATAGGAGTATTTTAAATTACAAAAATACTAGCATGACCATCTGAGTTACTGAAATATTGTAATGCTACCCAGAGAAAGAAAACTTGAATTGTTTTCTTATGTTTATAAACTAAGTCCTTGATAAGTTTGTTATAGACACCTATTTCTCAGTGGATAAAAAGAAGGTCTAATATCATTGTATGTTGTGGGACCATGGACATATCCAATCTGCAAGAGATTACATTGTTCAGACCAAAGATGTGTCACCTACCAGAGCTTTAGGCTTGATTCTTCACTGAGTACCATCACATAGTTCCAAACTTTTCTCCTACTCTATTGTATTTGTTAGAGTTGGCACCACCATCAAAAGGCAACTACTATTTATGAGAATTGAGAGTTAAAATTTATGGAAAGAGATTTGCAGTAACATAATGGATACCAAACTAGCATAATTAGAAATATCATGGTCCCCCATGGAAAACTTGAAAAAAAAATAATAATAAGTTTCCTAATTCACTCTCTCTTTTTGTCTCTCTTCCTCTCCCTTCATTTAATAAGTATATGTATGTAAGTGTGCATGTATATGCACTTGTATATAGAAAAATGTATAAATGTGATTTATGTATAATATGTGAATGAGTATGTACATATTATATTAAAAGAATTAGTATCCTATAAATACATTAGTAAAACAGTTATATATTGCTATATCTATCACAAAACAGAGCCAAGTCCATTGTCTCAAAATTATAGAAATTTACTGTTATACCTAGGTTTATGAATGAGCCAGGCAAATTTGCTTTTCTAATCCAGCCTTGGCTGATATCGTCCAGTTTTGCTTATGTTTCTGTCATCAGCCAGTAGTTTACTTGGGAGGCTCACTGATCTGGTGTTAACTGGCTGTCGGCTGGAGTATCTGGCATAGTTCATGTGTCTCTAATCTACCAGGTAATATCGAGGTGTTCACATGATCGTGTCAACATTCTGAAAGAGAGAGGAAGCCTCAAGGCCACTACAGGCTCCAAGCTAGCAAAATGTCACTCTTCACCCACACATTCTTTTGGTAAAAATGATGGAGAAATAGATATCATTCTTGTTAAGGGGATGTGAAAAGTCACACTGTAAAGTGTATGTATGCAGAAAAGATTGAAAAAAGACATGATTTTTTAATTTCAGGTTAATCTGAGGGTACCAATTTGTTTTTATTAGGTAGAGTCCCTCTTGTAGTTGTGCCCTGTACCTAAAAGGTGTGCCATATACCCTTATCAGGGCATACTATTCAGCCATTAAAAGATGATGTGATTTCTTTAAGCAATCTATCACAGTATTAGTACATGATCCATTTTAATAATTGATGTATTGTATTGTTTTGAAGAGAGTTAAGGTTGTATTATACTTTTTTTGTACATGACTCCATAATAATTACTTATCTATGCAAATGAATGTTGTTAACATATAGAGTTAGAGGAGTACAAGAAATACAAATTTTCCATAGCAGTGCCACTTACTAATTTAGACTACAGAATTTGTGAATCTACAAATTTTCTGTACTTTGATTATAACAATAGCCATTGTCTTAAATGTATATTTCAGTGACTTATTCATCCATCCACTCATTTATTCAGCAGAGAATACTTTGGTGTGTAGTAGTGTCTACTATTTTATAAAAACAACATTACATACAGGCATCTATCAAAGAAAAATAGAAGATGAAGGTAAAAAGTAGTTGAAGTCAAACATGATGATTACTAGAATATGATTCTGATTTCAAGGGAATATATAGAAACCACTAACTAAATCTCCTTAAGCCATCAGAAAATATATTATGAAATATATAACTCTTGTAAGTTAAGTGAGAATTCAAAGAGAAAGAACAACACTCAATAACGAATGGAGTTATATCTCTGATGTACAAGAGTATGTGTCTTTAAAAACGAATTTACATTTGTTTATATTCCTAAAATTTTATTGAACTCAAAGTTTAGTCCCAAACTATGTATATTTTTGCATATACATGTATAAAGTCTTATAGATAGAATAAATGAAAAAAAAATTGCAATTATTGAAACATATTTCACATTAGTAAAAACAGATAGTATTCTTGGACAGTATATTGTGCTAAATTCTATATGTGGATCATCTTATTTAATTCTGAATTCTATGGAATAGCTACTATTGTAAATCTATTTTATTGGATTGGGACATGGGATAAGCCAAGTTAAGGAACTTGTCAGAAATTGCCAGCCTGTAAGTGATTCTGAACTCAGTCTTCCAGACTCGTGAAATCTTTGCTCCTACCCCATTGAGCCTTTCAGACTCTGCCTTGCTGCAGACTCACAGGAGCTGCTGTCTATATTTGCTCAAACATACATGGAGAGGTGGTTGTTGTTACAAAGAAAGAAGGCATCATCTTTGCTGTGGCTTTTTATCCCAACCTCTGAATCTGCCTCTCCCCCTACTACCGTCAAATTGGGTTCTTCAGGGAGATAAATCGCATGACTCCCAAGGTGTAGCATCTAAGGAATAGGATCCAAGTTATAAATTATGCTTTTTCAAAGTAATGGAAAATATAGATATTTCAATTAGGAATATGACATTGCTTCATGTTTCAATATCCTGTTTCCTTTGCCACACTTACTTTTAACTTTTTAGCATATTTATTTAGTTTTCAGTCTGACTCACCCACTACACTCTCAATTCCTTTGTAATACCCTTCCTATTGTCACTGGCCTGCAGGAAACATTTAGTAGTGATTGCTTGCTCTAGAATCTGAGTCCAGGCAACTCTGTGCCGTAGTTCAGAAATCCAGAATCAACATCTGAAAAATGAACACAGAATTAAAGAAGAGCTATTCCCAAAAGACCAAAGAACAGATCAAAGGATAAGGAGCTGCTCCAACAGTTCTCTGAGGCCCTTCACTGTCTTTAGCCTGACACAGGCAAACATACCTTCTAGATCTGGACAGATTTTCTGCCCTCAGAAGAGATCCCTTTTGAAACTGATATGACTCTTTCTTTATGTATATCCTCAGGGGGAAGAAAAAAAAAATGATCTGAAAGAGAGTGTGGTGTCTGGGGCTGGAATTGTTGACAGGAGACTTCAGGATGTCAACTCATCTTGGTGATTAGCTCTCTCCATTTCCTTCTCTCTCTCCTGTCTTTTTGGTCTTCTGAATATATTCACAAAGTTAAGCTATGGGCACCTGGCCCTCATGATCCCCAAACGTTTTATGGGTTAGAAAAAATTAAGTATGTGTATGTGTACGTGTATAATTATTTTACCATAAAAATGTTCTGTACCCATTTCTACCACTCGTTCTTTTTTGATATATATAGATTCATTATATGATATATATAGTAATTGTATGTATAATATTTAGTCACTACATATTATATCTAGTCATTAGATAGATAGATAGATAGATAGATAGATGGATAGTCATGCACTTGAATAGCTTTTGAATATTTTGCCTCCTCAGGTAGATTCAATTCTAATATCTGCTACGACTTTAGTAGACATGGAAAGTGAAGCTAATGGGGCACTGCAAATGTAAGCCCTCGGAAGAAGTCCCAATGGCATTGAACATTGTTAATAGGAGTTATATTCTGTGTTTGCATATAGCGTGTAAAGTTAAACATCTCCAACGTGGGACACAACTCAGGTTTCATGAATAAATACCTAAAGAAACAATTGTAAATTCATAAAGTTTGACTTTGTTGTGGTTGAGGGATGTGAAAGGGAGTGGGAAGGAATCATTTGTCAAGAGCCCCTTATATGCCAAACATTTTGGTTTTCACTTTAGGAGTGTTAGGTTAACATTAACAGTAATCTCATTATATTAAATTCAGAAAGTACCCCTGAGAGAGAGGGTCAAATATGTTCCTTGTTACAAAGTGAATAAGAAGCCAAGCCTGGATTTAAACTCAAGCTTTTGGTCTAACTCCAATGCCTGTATGTTTTTATTTCACTATGATTCTTCCAAAAATTATTCTAACACAGTGTTTATTCTAGAACAGCTGTAGGCCACTTGATGATTTTGTGAGGACGTTTTTTGCCTCTCTATGGTGTGGGATATCATGAAAGGTATGCTAACTAGCTTTCCTTAATGTTTTGTATTTACTGTGTGACCCAAGAGAATTCTTCTTCTTGAAAAATGTAACAGAGGAAACAAATAAGTTCAGACACCCGTGTAGAGCTATGTTTTATCACAGTCATATGCTAAAGAGATTTTTCTATGCTCTTTCTGAAATAAGTCAATCTTTTCTTAAGAAGCCAGAAGATGTGTTTGTTAAGGACAGGATGAGGATCAGACTTCAAATTATTCATATCTTTCTATGCCAAGGAATAAGGGGGGAATATTAATTCTATCACAGCACCATTGTCAACTTAATCCTGATGGATGATAAATAACTCAAACTGAATAAATCTCCTTCACTGTTGATTCTCTCACAGAACATAAGGACTAAAAGTAAAATCATTATGGGAATCTAAGTATCATATTAAAATCAAAAG
>NW_003852435.1:12803631-12815843 GCF_000181295.1 Otolemur garnettii
TTTTTTTTTTGGTCTATCTTTCTTTCTTCTTGTCTTCCCCCATCCAACCTTGCATTAAGTATGGATCATCAACACTATTAGAGATTAAGGATATAGAAACAAATATGTAATGGTAATGTTGTCAAAGTCCGCCTCACTTGTAATAGAGAATAAATATAAATAAATGGGTGCAATTAAAAGTTATTGTGCAATGAATGAATACAAAAATACAGTCCTGCAAGTCAGTGGATTAAAAATAATTCAAAGGTAGGAAATGGGCCTTAAAAAAATAAACAGATATTTACCTGCTGAGGGGTTGAGAATATGGAGCAGAAGACCAACGAAGGTGGAAAGAGAGATAGAAGCCAAGTCAATGATTCATGAGAGGTCACTGAATATTTGGAGGCTTTCAAGCAGCTATAACTGTCACTAAGATAAGATGCAAAGGTTATAGATGAGGAGAAGTATAAAAGATAAAGCTAAAAGGACAAATATCATTAATACATATTCAATTTTAAAGAGTCTCCTACGTCACGTGGAGTATACAATACATTTAAAAGAAAATAAGAAATAACTTTGGAGTGAAATGCTAGGTATATGTTTCAGTAGATTTTGTTGTGTAATGAACCACCCATCACTTACTGACTTAAAACAATAGATGCTTATTATTTCTTAGTTTTTGTGTTTCAATTGGGCTGTTCTGGACTGGCTGCTCTGGATTGATCTGAGCCATATGGTTAAGTAGCAGTTCAACTGGGATTGGATGGGCTAAGTTAGCACCATGTGTATATCTGATGATAGACTTGAGGTCAGCTGGGGCAATAAGATGTGTTCATTACCATCCAACTGGCTAGCTCAAGCTTTATTACATGATAAGAATCTCAGGGCAGCAAGAGAAGGCAGGCCCCAGTGCAAGAGCCCTTTGTAAAATTTCTGCTTACATTCCATTGGAATTGTCCCCTTGGCCAAAGTAAGTCACACAGTTAAGGCCAGAATCTGTGTAGGAAAAAAATATAGAAGAGCATGGTTATAAATATAGGAATAATTGTGGCCTGGTACCTCGCTGTGGTAATTATTATAAACAAGGTCCCAGAGCAAAAACCCAGAACATTATAGTAGAGTGTCATGTCTTACTTATAAATCATTTATAACTGACTGATTGACCAAACTCACAATTGGTACTATCCCTTATTCCCTGCATATATGCAATCATCCCTTATCAGTTTCAAAAAATTAAAATCATACCACATGCCTTTTTGGACAACAGTGGAGTCCAACCAGAAATCAAGCACAAGTGAATCACTCAAACCTACACAAATTCATGAAAACTAAACAACCTACTATTGAATGATTATTGAGTCAAGAATGAAATTAAGATGGAAATCAAAAAATTCTTTAAACTGAATGGCAAAGGGGACACAAGTTATCAATATCTCTAGGACAAAGGAAATAGAAAAGGAAGAACAAATCAAACACAAAGCCAGCAGAAGAAAAGAAATCACAGAAGCGGAGCATAACTAAATGAATTGGAAAACACAACAACAATCACAAAAACATAAAGATTAATGAAACAAAAAGTGATTTTTTGAAAAGATAACAAAATCAGCAAACTTCTTGTTAGTTTAATCAAGAACAGAAGAGAAAGGACCCAAATAAACTCAATCAGAAATGAAAAAGGGAACATTACAACAGATACCACAGAAACTCAAAACATCATCTGTGAATACCATGTAAATCGTTACATACATACTAGAGAATATGGGAGTGTGGTTCCCAAGCCCTAGGCAGTGGAACAGTACCAATATGTGGAATTGGACTGTACAGCTTCACTGCCTGAGCTCTACGTCCACTCCAATACCCCCCACAACCAGTCCATGGAAAAACTGTCTTCCATGAAACCATGTAACTGGTCTCTGGTCCTATAAAGGTTTCAGTGTGTGTCCTGTTAGGAACTGGGACACACAGCAGAGGTGAGTAGTGAGTGAGCAAGCAAAGTTTCATCTGCATTTACTGCTGCTCTGTTTCACTCGAATCACTGCCTGAGCTCCCCACCTTCTGTTCCATTCTCCACTCCATCCATGGAAAAGTTGTCTTCCATAAAACCAATCCCTGCTGCAAAAAAAGGGTTGGGGACCACTGATAAAGGAAATAGCTGAGTTCCTGGAAACACACAAGACTCATTCAGGAAGAAATAGAACTGAACAGACTAATTATGAGCAGTGAGAGTGAAACAGAAATAAAACAGCTCCCAACGACAAGAACACACGTCCTAGACCAGATGGATTTACAGCCAAATTCTATTAGATCTACAAGATCTAGAACCAATAATACAGAAATCATTCCATAATACTGAGAAGGAGAGACTCCGCCCTCAACTGATTCCACATACTCACTATCATCTTCATACCAAAGCCAGGAAAGAAAACTACAGACCATTATCATTTATGAATATAAATACAAAATCCTCAATACAATCCTAGCAAACTGACTTCAACAGCATATCAAAAATAACAATAATCCAACAAGAAAAAGCAGCCTTCTTCTCAGAATTGCAAGGATAGTTCAACATACATAAATCAATAAATGTGATTCACCACATAAACAAAAGCAAAAACAAAGACCATATAATCTCCTCAATAGATGCAGAAAACGGCGAGTGGAGAGAAGGTATTTGGTGGGATCTCACCTAATGTATCCCATGCAAGGGTACATTTCAAAACAACTAAGAGTATATTATAAATGTCTTATCACAAAAATAATTAAATGAGGTTATGGTTATGTTAACCAGATTTTTAAGCATTCCACATTGTATGTCAAATCATCATCTTGTACCCCATAATTGTATACAGTTAAGATTTAATAAAAATTAAGTTAAAAAAATAGATGCAGAAAACGCATTTGACAAAATCCAACACCATTTTATGATAAAAAGCAAACAAATCTAGACAAAGGCATATATTTCAGAGTTATAAAAGCCATATATGAATACTTTTTATTGAGAATTCCTAATTCTCCACTCACACCTAGTTCCCTCAAAGTTTATTTTCAGTACTGTCATTTTATGTTAGTTTACCTGATATAGCCTATCAACCCAAGTCCTAGGCCTAAATTAATTATGGGAGGCCCAGCGAGGTGACTCACGCCTGTAATCCTAGCACTTTGGGAGGCTGAGGTGGGTGGATCACCTGAGCTCACAGGTTCAAGATCAGCCTGAGCCAGAGTGAAACCTCATCTTTAAAATAGCTGGGCGTTGTGGTGGACATCCGTGGTCCCAGCTACTCAGGAGGCTGAGGCAAGAGAATGGGTTGAACCCAAGAGTTTGAGGGTGCTGTGAGGTATGACACTGGGGCACTCTACCCAGGGCAGCAAAGTGACACTCTGTCTCAAAAAAAAAAGTAATAATAATTGTGGGTAGTCTCTGACTCTAATCACCATGAGTTTACCTCTAATTTTACACTTAAAACATTGTCTTGCAAAGTTAGTTTGAGTTTCTGTCTCTACGAGTTGACTCAGGAAAGAAATTGAGAGCAAGTGGTTCTCCCTTAGTTTGTATCCTGAAGGCCTATCAAGGCAATGGTTAAACCAAGAATAATAGCTTATAAAAATTAGATGTGTTTTTCAGAAGGAAATTCCTTATTAAAATATCACTGATGAAAAAACTAGAAGTCTTGGTAGCAAACAAAAATTGCATAACATAGACTGAATATTACCTTTAATCATGAATTGTGGAAATTCCCCCATAGGGATGAAAAATGAAGAGGAGATCGTGTCTAGTCATGACAGGTGGGTCAAACACTAAGTTACATTTGTATTTTCCAGGCTCTCCATGATGTCGCTTTATTTATTTATTTATCTGGAGACATCGTCTCCCTAGGTTACCCTCGGTAGAGTGCCGTGGCATCACAGGTCACAGCAACCTCAAACTCCTGGGCTTAAGTGATTCTCTTGCCTCAGCCTCCCAAGTACCTGGGACTACAGGTGCCCAACACAATGCCCTACTATTTTTTGGTTGTAGTTGGCCTGGGCTGGATTTGAACCTGCCAGCTCAAGTATGTGTGGCTGGTGCCCTAGCCACTGAGCTGCAGGGGCCAAGCCCATGATGCCACTTTATAATATGCTGCTTCACACTGAGCTAATGTCACAAATGTAAGTTTTATACAGTTCTATATGGATATACTTTCTGAATGCATCTCTTGTTGTCACCGTTTTCCATGGAAGATATTTAATTAAATAACTAAGTTAATAATAAGAATAAAGTTTATAATAACCCAACTGTAAACATACTATAAAGTGAACACATTATTGGGGTTTTTAGAAACCAGTCACCTATTGTATTTTCTATTTCATTAAAAAGAAATATCCTTACCTCTTTTGAAATTAGTTTTAACCAATTTAATTACACTTAAATTTATATTTAGAGACCTCGCATGAGGAATTTTTTTCACTTTTTTACTCTCTGCTTCTTTGAGATGTATATTCATCTTTAAAGTATTATTCAATAATAATCACATTGAATTCTTTCTCTTTTCCTATTTACTATGTTAAAGCAGAGTGAAAGGCTAATCTAATATGACAATCCTAATAAATACAGTTTGTAATGCATAAACAATTACATAGGAAACACAAGAAAAAGGCAACATTATATAAAGGTAAGTATTACGTTGATATAATTTAAATAAGATCCATTATCTTTAATGATTCAAACTTATAAACACTTGCAATGAGAAAAACACAATGACACTTTCAATATTGATATATACAAATCTCTGAACCTTCTTTCTTACAAAAAATAGTTTAAGTTTCAAAAGACAAAAGAGAAAGAGATCACATGACTTGTGGTGACTATTGATACTGCCTGTGTATGGCCAATATTTACATGTTGAATTCCTAACTTCCAGTAACTCAGAAGATAAACATATTCAGAGGTAGGACCATTACAGACATGATTACGTTATAATCAGGCCTTTTGGATGGCCCCCAGTCCAATGTGTCTGTTGTCCTTATGAGACGTTTAGGATGTGCAGAGATGAGAAGGAGGAGCACAGGTGGAGGAAAGGTCATGTGAGGACACAATGAGGAGGCAACATTCTCAAGCCCAGGAGAGAGGTTTCAAAAGAAACCAAATATATCTGCACCTCTATCATGGATTTCCAGTCTTCAGAGCGTGAGAAAATAAATGTCTGTGGGAACCACGCAGTCCATAGTATTTTGTTGTGTCACCCATTGCAAACTAATAAACTGCCCAATTCTTCCTCAGTTCTAGGGAGGTCATGATGGCAACAATGACAAAATAGCAAAGCAATGAACACATTTGTCATCCTTTGAAAAATAAAAATAAAATGATTTTTGATCCTTTAAGTATTTCTGAGAAATGGTTTTATAAAAGATACGTAAACTTATGTCTATCCTTATTATTATCAGTGGTCCCTCTGTTAAACTTAGCACAAATCTTCTTTGGTGTCTTACAGAAATGCTAACCTGAATGTGCTACCTAAAATTAGGAAAAAGTAGCAATCACATTTAATATGTCCCTAAGGTGTTTGCTTTTGCAGTAAAGGAGATGCTTTTGCCCTAAAAGCTATGCCAGAATATTGCAATACAAATGCCTGTACAAGATTTTTTTTAAAAAATTGCTTTGCTAAATATCCCTGTAAAGACAACTTGACATTCGGTCTTCATAATTAAAGTGATAAGCATTGGGTTAAGAAAATGTGAAGTACCTTTTGTTTTATAAACAAGTATGAAATTTAACTGCTGAAAAATCTCTTTATCTTGGCAACCTGCATTATGTCTGGCATGATTTAATTAATACAAAATGAAAAATACATGATTCCTGGTATTGCTACTGAATGGGTTTTCAGAGACTGATGACTGAACTCATAAAATATGTAATTATTACTCAGATAAAGAAAATGAATATATTGTTATCTATTAATACAGTATGACCCCAAAGCCCTTTATTAAACTCTATTCCTTTGTGAATGAAAACACTCGTCATTTTTTTCATATTATATCTTTAATATGAAGGAACAGTACTTTATGATCATTATTATATAAGAAGACACTTGTTCCATAGAAAATTTAATTCCACTAGTCACAGATCATTTTTACGGTACTTAGGCTACTCTGGTAGCAGATAAAATACCTTGAAGTCATCGAACATACACCAGCTGACAAGCTAACAGAAAATTGAAAGACAATTTTCAATACTCTGCTCCAACTAAATGCCAATTTAGAAACTAAATATAACTCCTGGATTCTGTTTCCACTTTGAAAATTACATTCCAAAGTTTAATAGTAGAATGAAATTTTCTGTAAGTTCTGTACCCTCAAGTCTTGAGGCTTAGGCAGAATGTGTTCCGAAAAATAGGCATTGTTACTTAAAATGCAAAAGAAAAAAAAAAAAACAATTCTAAAGCTATATACAGATGTAAAACTTCTTAGGTAAAGAAATTTTAAAAACCCAATAGTTCAAACAATGAACTTCTCAGTCGGCAGGGTGGCTGGAAATAGATTGGTTTACAAAACCATAATTTCTACAGCTAGGAGGAATGGCCACAGCTTAACCCACAGGATCCTAGGTGATTCATTCAACAAGGCTTTGTGGGAACTAAACTATGAATAAGGTACTACATTATTTGTTAGAGCATACCAAGACATAGTCATTTCACCCAAGGAACTCACAAACTATCGGGGGGGGGGGCAGTAGAAAAAACAATGGCTTTGGAGGGATCACTTCTGAGGTTTATCTTATAGGGGTACAAGTGAATCTTTCTAAGAGTAGAATGTGAACTTTTAAAACAATTACTGAGAAAATGACATGAAGGCTCCGTTAACCAGTTTGATGGAAGTATTTCAGATTGCATGTGAAAACCCCACACTGTACCCCAGAAGTGCATTAATGTACATAGTTACCATTCAATTAAAAAAAAAAAAAGAAAAAACAATGGCAACCCAGTGTTGGAAGAGATAAGCAAGGAGGGCTGTGGAGGATGGTAGAAAAGAAATTACCATAAATAAGGTGTGTGGGGTGGGTGAGAGCAGTTTCTTGCAAAAGGTGACATGCATGATGAGCTTTAGAGAATGAGTATTAAGTGGGCTGGACAGAGAATCATGTGCGAAGACACAGAAGCTATATTATGGCTTATAAACTGGTGATTAGAATGTCAAAGGGGAAGAGACAAGTAGTCAATGGAATAAATTATGAAAGGATTTATGTGTAAAACATAAAGGAATCTTGCAAAAGGTGTTATTAGGCATTACTGCTTAGTGCTTCAATTAAGAACCCTGTATTTTGTATTCTAACACTGATTGAGAAAATTACACCTTTTTCTTCAGTTTACTCTGTTATGAAATGATAAGAGTAATATCTACTTTACAGCTGTGGTGGGATAAAAAAATAAATTAATAGATAAAGTTAAAGGGCAGAGCATTGAAGCTGGCACATAGTAGGTACTCAGTAAAATCAATTAATAGCTTATAAACAGATAATCCAATTTTGTTCTGTAGAAAGATAGCCCTAAAAGCAAAATGCAGAACAAAATAAGTGGTGGCCAGGATTAGTAGGAGCTGATGTGGTAACACAGATGTCTTAGTAAATTTCTTAGTAAGTTTCGGATGCAAGAAGGATATAATACTGCCCAGGTGGCTTAAAAAATACCCTTTTCTTATAATTCTAAGTGCTGGCGCTCGGGTTGCCAGCACAGTCAGGTTCTTAGTGCCGGCCAGATGCCTGGTTATGTCTTTTGATGGCCTTCTTTTGAAATATGCACTTCGGAAAAAGAGCTCTGTCTCTTCTTTTTATAAGGCAATTAGTCTCATCCCAGTGAATCCACCCGCATGACCTCATCTAACATTCATTGTTGACAAAGGCCCCACATCCAGATTCCATCACGTTGGAAGTCAGTAATTTGATGCATGGATTTAGGGGTGGGAAAGGGACATACATATCCAGTCCGTAGCACCAGGTACGCATTAAAGCTGTGGGTGAGGGATTGGGGATGGGTGAGGAAATGAAGAGAGATTTGAAAGCTATTGAAGAGTAGAGCATATATACTGAGGAGTTTAAAAGAGAAGGAAAGGTAGGAGATGACCGCCCATTGTGTGCAGGTGCTATTGACTAATAAGAAATGCTGGAGAAAATCAGTAATGATGGGAACAAACGCTGAACTCAGTTTGGGAATTTGTTTTATTTCATATGTCTGTTAAACTTTAGATCAGTATGTAGACCGGAGTGAAAATGTGGAACGATAACAAAATTCTTTCATATTTCTTGAATGAATATTCCTTTTAATACCCAAATAAAATTGCTACCCGTCCCATCTCACATAATTATAAAAATCAACACACTCCCTAAACTTTGCTGAGGCTTCCAAAGGGGTTATTTTCATGTTTATGTTCCTCTCCAAATTTTGTTTACAAATGCATTATTTTTAAAATTTATTGTTTTTAGTTATTATGGATATGTAATAGTTATACATATTAATATAGTAGATGCAGTGTTTTGACATAAGCATACAATGTATAATGATCAAAACAGGACAGTTGGGGTATATATGTAACATCTTAAGAATTTATCATTTTTGTATGTCAGGAATATTCCAGTTCTGCTCTTTTAGTTAATTTTAAATACAATAAATTATTGCTAACGATTGTGCTACCAAACACAAGAATTTATTCCTTTTTCTAGCTGTGTTTCTGTACCCACCAGCCATCCACTCGTTATTCCCTTCACCCCATTATCATTTCCAGCTTCTTGTAACCATTATTCTTCTTTATATCGCTATGAATTCATTTCGTTAACTCCACATGTTAGTTATAACACACACTATTTGTCTTTCTGTCTCTTGCTTAGTTCACTTATCATAATGTCCTCCAGTTCTATCCATGTTGTTGTAAATGACAGAATATCATGGGGGGGGATAAATAATATTTCACTGTGTATCTATACCACATTTTCCTTATTCATTTAGGGACATTTGATTCCATAGCTTGACTACTGTGAATAATCCTATAATAAACATAGGAGTGAGGGCATACCTTTCATTCACACATTTCTTTCCTTCTGTATCCCACTCAGCAGTGGGATTTCTGGGTTATATGTGAGTTCTATTTTTAGTTTTTTGAGGAGCCTCCATACTGTTCTCTGGAGCGGCTGTCTAATTTATATTCCCACCAAAAGCGTAGGAGGGTTTCTCTTTTTCTACGTCTTTTCCAGCACTCACCATTGCCAGTTTAGATTCTTAGGAGGATCTTCCTTCCCTATTAACTTGAATTTTTCTTGATAATAGAGTGTATTGTTCAAGTTAGGGCAAAAATAGGAAAATGTAGGGTGAACTGTGGATTTCACGATTCTCATTGACATGCTTAGAGCAGAAGAAATTATTCATCTAACTCTAGAATATAAAAAGAAGAGCCTCAAATGAAAGACAGCCATCCCCATTATGATTTCCATTCTAAGTACAAATAGATGATTGCTTGGAGTCTTGAGTTTCACAGAAAGTGAGAGCTCCAACTGTGAAGAGTAGGTGCTTGTGAGGCAAGAGGTAACGGTATTGCCAACAGAGACAAAAAGCAAAAGGCAGACAAAAATTAAAGAATCTCTGAAATATATATACACACATACACACACACGCACACACACACATTTACACATTTCTTTTTTCTTTCTGTAACTGTGGGCTTTTAAAAAGAAATTCTAATGATGGGTTAAGCCACAAAGCATTAAGCTTCTCTTAACAGTAGTTAAAATCCCTAGAGAACTTTTTTTATAATTGGCTGAAAAAAGCATTAGCTGAGATCAAACATTAAATGTAGCTTGTCAATGACAGCTAGTTGCCTTGATGTACAGAAGTTTGTAGGCAAGGAAAAAAAGACAATGGACTGTGATGTTTCTCTGTAACTTAGGGGTTGAGGGTATCTGTTATATAGAAAGAAAATAAGAAAAGCGTTGGAGGAACTGGGGATTTTAAGAAATTACAAATGATTGAAATAAGGGTCAGTGTGGTATGAGGTGAAACCAACTGGGAGGGCATAGATGATGGGACTCCATAAATTCCTCACTGATAGCAATGGGGTTGGATGTTTCTTTTCATCTGAAAAAGGTAAGAAGGTGAATGTAAAGAATGATAGATACTTAAAGTATGCAAATAGTGGGAGAAAGTACAATGGAATACAGAATTGATTTGCTGGCAAGAGGATTATCCATAACAAATAGCCTCTTTATGAGCTCAGGAAAAGTGGGTGGCATTAGTAATACTTTCTAGAATCTCTTGTTTATGTCTAATCAATGTTCGAGTTAAAATTTCCATCAGCCAAAGATGCCATGTATTTGGGAGTCCCCTTCCCCATCAAGTTTCTGACTGGGACATTAGAGCTAGAACCCAGACGATGGAGACCTCTTCTTAAGGTATATTGGAGCATTTATGAGTTATGAGGTTAATAACGCCACTTGTAAAGGAAGCTAGTAAGGCTGAGAGCGACATTGAACTTTTAACTCAAATATCAAATAACATAATTTGAATTAATATGCTATAATTATAAATTCATTTCAGGCATTCTTTTATGTTTATATTATTTCATGTAATTGTCAGAATATTCCTATAAAGTAGGTACTATTATCATTATTACCTTTCTACAGATGAGGAGACACAGAGATACAAATGATCATGCTTAAAGTCACACAGTAAACAAACAGTAGATCTTGGACCTGAGACATCTGTCCAGGAGTGTGTTTATTATTACTCTATCTATTCTCCAACTTCAGTTTGCTTCATGAATGTTACTATATGCTACCTGCCATGTTTAAAGCTCTGTTTTCTCTCTGTAAATTCTTCCTATTTTTCTGATCATCTATTTCTATGTATCAAATCACCCCAAAGCAGTAGCTTAAAACAGTAACTAAAGTTCATTTTGCTCATGAATTTGTCATTATTTTCCAGACTCAAGTAGCCTTTCTTGGCTCATTCTCATGATTGTGGTCAGATGACATCAACAATCAGAGTCGTTTCACTGTCTTCTTCATTTGCATGTCTTGTGTCTAAAATGAGAAGGCTCCAACTTCTGGGGGCTAGAACAGTTGGTGTTTCTTGGTCATTTTTCTATGGGGTGTATAGGGAAGTGTGGTGTTCAGACAACCTCTCAACCATAGCAACCTCCATGTAAACCAGATTTTGTATGATGTAACTTAGGATTCAAAAATCCAAAAGAGAAAGAGCCAGGTAGAAATTGTATTGATTCAAATACCTAGCCTCTAAAATTATGTAGTGTCACCAAATTCCAGTCTATTATTAAGAAAAGTCATTAATCCCAGTCCATATTCAAAGGGAAGGCAGGTAGACACCATCTCTTAAGTCTAGTAAGCCAAATAATGTCGCAGAGTCCCCAAAATGACACTTTTTGATATCTCAGAGATGTGTGACCATGAGCTTATATGGCAAAAGAGACTTTGTAGTCTAAGTTAAGGATTTTAAGGTGGGATTATTATCCTCAATGATCCCAGTGGGCTCAGTGTAAATGGAAAGACTTTTATAAAGAGAGAAGAATCAGAGTCAGAGAAAGAGATGTGATGAATAAAGCAGAGGTCAGAGGAAGGCCAAGCCCCAAGCCAGGGCAAAGAAACCTCTCAAAGCTGGAAAACACAGGAACCAAATTCTCAATTAGAGCGTCCAGAAGGCTGGAGGTCTACCTTGATTTTTGATCCATTTTAGACTTCTGAAATCCAGAACTGTAAGATATTAAATTTGTATGATTTTAACTCATTTACTTTATAAATGTTATAAACGGTAATGTGTTGCTGTTGAAATATAAAACCAATAGGACTGTTAAAGAATGTGTGGGCAGGTTTTAAGACTATTTTATCCATCATCGTTTTGACTTGAAAGATTCAAACAGCCTTACTAAAATCCCTGTATTATGTAGTTTCCATGTGCTAGCATTGGATTAGATGCTGAGGATATAAAGATGAATTAAACATGAATTTCTTCCCTGATTTGCTCACAGATAGTATTTATGGAAGGACTTCGTGGAACTCTAAAGGGCAATGTAAATGTTCTATGTTGTGAATCACTTCTGAAGTTGAATATGCAACCTAACCATTCCTTAATTTACTAAGTCATAAATCAGAATCAATATTTCAACAGATTGGAAGGATGCATACATTATGAGTAAATTACAAACAAATAAGACGATTTAAAAATTAAATGTCAATAGGATTTGTAATGGATTGTTACCAT
>NW_003852435.1:12816259-12823926 GCF_000181295.1 Otolemur garnettii
AGTCACTTACCTAAGATACCAACTTTTGCTGAGATTTTTAAGTTTGGGAACATTTTGCTCCATTTGAGAATTTCAAACACAAATTTCACGTGTGACTGGAATTCATAAACAAGGCCATGAAAATAAAGTTGACACAAACATTTCTTCAGAGAACAACATCCACTTTAATTCTTGAAGAAAGTTGACTATTCAAAGGAGAACTGGCTTAATGGTGAGATGCTAAGAAATTGAAGTTAACAAGAAAGCTATAAGGAGTGATGTTCAGCGGCCTGCCTGGGGTACGGCGGGGACCCTCTTCCCACAGCCACAGCTGCTGGCAGCTGGCCAGCATCGCAGGCAGGCAGCTGGTAGGGGAGGAGTGCACTCTGCCAGCTGGCACTCAAAAAATTAAAATTAAAATTAAGGGAAAAAAAAAAACAACCCAGAGGCACAAATGCATAACAATCAAGCCTTCCATTTCTGGTGTTCTCCCTTAGTCTTCTGTCCTCAGGGAAACCTGGCAGGGAGGCGGCTCCTCCCTCCCCATCCCAGTGTCCCCAAGCTGCTTTTCTCTGGTTTTGTTTTCCTTTTGGGAGGTTTTCTGAGTTCATTCATCCAAAATACATTTCTTGAATCATTAACGTGTGCCAAGCAATGTGCTGAAGAGGGAGAATGAAGATATAAAAATTAAATACATTTCTTGGCTTCTAGAAATATGTAAATTGTAACAGTTATGCCTGTAAGTCAGGATGGAAAGTGGGGTGACTTTTGCACCTATAAAACGTAGAAGATAGCCCGGGAGATGAAAGAAGGCAATCATGATGTAGAATAAGAAAAGGAATTTAGCCCCTCAGTTGGACAAAGGGAAGTAATCTCTTCAAAAGGAATGAACTTGAGGAAGTGAAGGGGGATAAGAAGTGGAAGTGGAATTTTGAAATGTTAGTGTACTGTTAGTTTATAGTCTGAGTTGCTGTAACAAAGAAACTGAAAGGTCTAACACATTAATATTTCATACATCTCTATTTTATGATACATTTTGGCAGGATACAACTAATAGGGCAGCTCTGTTACTCCCAAGATGCAGCTTCTAACTTGTGAACCTTTGGAAGTTGCTTTAGATCTTGCAGTCCTATCCACATCATGGGAGGGGAAGAAAGTAAAGGGCAAAGTCTTCTTTTAAAGGGACAACATGAGAGTGGTTTACCTATTTCTACTCAGAGAGAGAGCGTCACATGAAGCTGGAAAATGTACTAATTTGCTGAGTGGACTTGTGCCAAGCTGAAACTTAGATGTTTTATTTAAAAAAAAAAAAAAAGAAAAGAAAAAGGAAATTATCTTAAGTGAAACAAGCCAGACGCAAAAAAGGAAACTGGCACAAATGATCATGAATTAATGGGTGCCTAAAAAGATGTAAACTTGGACTTAGAGAGGGGGATGATAAACAGTGGAGACTAGGAAGGGGGGGAGGGTGGATGATGAGAAATAACTTGATGGGTAATTCAGGTGATAGATACCCTAAAATTCCAGGCTTGACCACTATGTACATAGCAAAGTTGCCCTTGTGGCCTATAAATTTATGTAAACAAAAAAAGGATAATTAAAACTGGTAGAAAACTAGCCTCAGTCAGAAATAAATAGTGAATCTGTATAAGCATAATTTGTATCGTTAGTGCATAATTAATTTTGTAACTTTCTTTAAAAATTATGTCATTTAAGATTTACATTCCCTGGGCCAGAACCAGGACTGGAATATGAATCATTTAAAGAACAATTCGTGTTAGAGATAAGTTGAGAACAAGACATTGTGGGAAGTATTGTGGTGATAAAAATATGCTTAGCTGGACTATAATAAAAGTGGAATTTTAAAATGATAAAATATTATTATGGAAAATGAAAAGAGATGAATACACATTATTAGAGCCAGTAGAATAGGAGGTTGGTCATCAGCCTTCTTGACTGATGCATGAGACTCACTATAAAATTGACCAAAGAGTCATAAAACTTTATTCTGTCAAGTCAAGAAACCTCAACTAAAAGTAATTTCGCTCAACCTGCATTTTATCCTATCTCTCAATCTAGCCATCAGATTGTGATCTATGTGAGCCTCAAGGTAATACATTATTGCTCCTAGAGTCACGGTGCATTCCATATAGTCACATTTCATGCATAATGAAGATGGCAGTGAACTACAAAGGTTTTTATCAACTCATACAGGAATACCAACACTGTCTAAGGACAATTTATGGTGTGTATTTTAAAAGATTTCTGAAAAGAAGTTTTGAGGTCAATTCATATGTCTTTAGGGAAAATTATATCACTTGAAGATATTTTGAAAAGAGAGAATTTTCACTGTAATGGATTTTCAGGTGCTTTCCTACTTCATACATTTAATTTTCTTCAAAATATATTAAAAATAGCATTGACAATTCAAACCAAAACTTACAGAACAAAAGTGGGTTTTTTGATATAGGCATTTTCTTCTTGGATATTTTATGTCCTATTTTGCAAGGCACCTTGCTAGTCCCTGGAATGCAAAATTTGGTAAGTCCTTTATTTTAATTAGGATAATTTTGCTGCAAAGACAAAGGAGTCACCAAAAATACGTGGGATTTTGAGAATGTGTTGGTAGAAGTGATGAGGAGCCGTTCACGCAAATTTAAAAACTAAACGTTGACAAGCGTGGGGCTTACTCAAGACCAAGGAAGGATTTTAGACTAAAAGAAGTCCCGGGAGCCTGGGCAATCTGTGCAGACTTCGGCTCTAATGTCCTGCCTTAAATTGTAAGTCGGGCCCAGAACAGAAGTCTGGGTTGTTTATTGGGTTAGTTAGTTTTGTTTTTTAGTTGTCCTTTTCTGTTTCTTTACCAACTGACAAATTCTTTCTTAGTTCAAGTTGTCAAGAACAGGAATCCGATTCATGCAAATTACTTCCACTTCTCCTTACAAATCACAGGTCCTGTCTTTAGTTATAAAGGTAGGTAGGTTCACAAAGTATAGAATCTCATTATTTAGGACAGATAGGCATTGGGGAAACAAAGATAAATAAGACAAGGTTTTGAGATCCTGAGGAATATTTGCAAACTGTTTTAAATTGTAAATTGATAAAATTCTTTCAGAGCAAACATGATCATTGTCATTTACATAATGTTTTATACAACACTTTCGCATAAACTATCCGATTTTATATTCACAAACACATACTACGATATAAGCAGAGGTGATATTCAAAATTGTTAATAACTGGTACAATGTTTCCACAAACCATTCAGAATGAATGCCCGCGATATCAAAATAAGTTGTTCTTATGAGCAATGGGGATAATGAACCAAAACCTGCTGCCTAAACTGCAGCCCTGGACCCAGGGCCAGCCTGCGTTTCCTACCTATTATATGCATTTTAAAAAATGAAGTTTAAGAGAGGTTGCAACGTCTTGGTTAAAATATCTTGAGAGGATCAGAAAGGTGTGTCATCTTTTACTGGATTGGTCTGTACCCTACCAGGACATACAGTGTGTTCAAAGGCTTCATCTGGGACCTCCCAGCTAGCAGCCATTTTTCTTTACTATGGTTTCTAACATGCTATATAAGATTTTGTCTCTAGTGTATTTCCCGTAACATGGACTTTCCACTGCCCTTTCTCCTTTTCTGCAGAGTGTATTTTCCGACGGCAAATTTGTCAGTGTTTATTCTTTCTGTTCTGTACATCCATTATTGGATAATTAAGAAATTTTTTTTGAAAATTTTTGAAGGACAGATAGATTATCATGTGTCCATGGGCTTAAATAAGAAAATAGAGAAAATAAGAAAATAATAAGTTTGAGCACCAATTTAAAAGCCCAACTGTTTAGGTACAAATGTGGACTCAACCAGTCTCGAGCCATGTGATCTTGGATAGGTTACATACACGTCTTGTGCCCAAATTTCCTAATGTGGAAAACAGAGATCATTCATAGATTAGTACCTAAAGAGCTGTGAAGTTTAAATGCGTGTAAAAAGTGAGCACAGTTGTTGAACCACAGCTTGGTTAAACAAACAGTCTGTAATATAGACCCTTCTTCTGCCTTTTATACAGAAGAAGCATGTATTGCCTGGAGGGATTAGAGTCTGAAGTCAGTGCATGCAATATTTGCAAATTTTTGATAAGGAATTAAAAATTTTTTTTTCTAAACCGTTTACTCATCTGTGAAGTATTAAAAATGTAGTTCTGTCTGTACATATTCAAATGAATCTAAGTATGTGTTAATGTCCGTGTTTACTAATAAATTTTATATATTGTTCCTTTGAAGGATATTTCAAAATTCATCTATTCGAGGCTTTTACTACTTAAAATTCTTTAGCAGAATTCCATCCTTTTTCTGTTTGTTGTTTTGCATTTGTCTCTCAGCTCCCACTAGCTTTTTGTTGGGCAATGTTTTCTTTGGCCCTTAATTAGTTCTTCAATAGCTTTCTCCAGGAGGTCCCGGAAACCTATAACTACATAACTACCTGTTTCCAGCCAATCCTTCTGAATGGTCTCAGCCTCCTTCTCTTTCTCAAGTGGAGCTGAATTGAGATAAATTGAAAATAAGTGTGCTACAATAATGCTACCTAAATTACTTAGAAAGTGGTTCAAGACATGCTTGGATTAGTTCTGACAAAGGTGAGTTTCACTATTGCATATTTATAAACAACAAAAACAATAATTTTACTGAGTTTAAGTAATTGCTTTAGGGTTACATACTAAGAAGCAGTATGAAAATACGTTGTAAACCTAGTTCTTTAGGTCTCCGATACTTTAAATCAGTGGACCTCTAGTGAGTTATATCATGTGCAGAAGGAATTCTGAAAAAAATAGTGGGAGGTTTTTGCTTGCACTATAAACTGAGAGAAGTTGCTAGTATTTAGTGGGCAGGAGCCGGGGATGTAAATCTACTGCAATGTGCTGGAAGGTCTGTCAAAGGTACGTTAAACAAGCAAAGGAGACTGTGTTCAAAACTTTTGCAGTGAGGGACAGAGCTGGAACTCTATTCCTTTTAACTAAAGGTGGGGGCATTTTTTAAGCTGTGTAGTAAGCCAGCAGGAAAACACACTGAGGGACAGTAAGTAGGTGGTTGCTCAATTTGGTTAAGCCAACTGTTTTTCCTAACCAGCCCCTCTAAATTAGGGTCCTACCCCCTTTCAGAGACGGGAAAATAGAAAGTGTTACCTGATTACATTTCAAAGAAATGGTTAGCAACTTCTTAGGAAGACATCCCCAGATTGTAAAAGTAGCTGGAGGCTGGGAGATTTACATCTCAAAGGGCCAGAGAAAGGATTTACAATGGACATGTTTTAAAGTAAATGCTCTAAGAAAAGAGAGATCCTGGGCCTAGAGTTAGGAAGAAAGCTCCTAAAACTTCAGACAAACTGCAGGGAATCTGAAGGCCATCTCTCCCAACCCTTTTCCTTTCATGTAAGTAAAAAGCAGACAATCAAACAAACAAAACTTCCTTGTGCGAGCTTGGCAACCCACTTCATTTTATAAACTGCTATAGTTTAGATATCTGTCCCCTCTATATCTCATATTGAAATTTGATCAGAAATATTGGAGATGAGGACTAATCTGGGGGGGTTGGGTCATGGAGACAGATTGCTCACTAATGGCTTGGTGCCATCCTCACTGCAAGTAAAGTATTCTTGCTCTTATTCGTTTGCTTAAGAGCTGGTTGTTTAAAAGAGGCTGGCACTGCCTCTCTTTCTCTCTTGCTGCTTCTCTATCCACGTGTTCCCCTGCACAAGCTGACTCCTCTCCACCTTCCACCATGAGTGGAAGCAGCCTGAAGCTATCAGCAGATGCCCATTCTTCCAGCCAGCAGAACTGTGAGGCAAATAATCCTTTTTCTCCTATACACATTCCCCAGCTTTCAGTATTCCTTTATAGCAACACAAACAGAATAAGAGATGTATGAATACAAATGATTTTACACTAAATCAAAAGATACACAGCTTCAAAAATGCCGCAAATTTTTAAATTTAGAGAATTATTTATTACACTTATTTATTAGTTTTGGAACCAAGATTTGAATTGTATCTCATCATAGACATTCACATCACTAATGTCCACGCTTTTAACAAATTATTTGATTAATTTTTTTAACAGTGTATGTATTTACTGTTTACAACCTGATGGTTTGAAGTACGTAGACACAGTGAAATGGCTAAATTAGCAAATGCATTACCGCATATAGTTATTTTTCTTCAGAGAGCAGTTAAACCGATTATCTTGACATTTTTCAAGAATACAATATATCATCATTAACTATAGTCACCTTGCTATAAAATAGATCTTCCGGTCTTTTCTAATTATGCGTGCTTTGACCACCATCTTTCCAACCCCCTCTCCCCATAACCACCCTATCGTCTGGCAACCAAAATTCTACTTTCTACTTGCAGGAGATCAGTGTATGAATAAGAGAGTATGGTATTTGTCTTTCTGTGCCTGGCTTATTTCATTTAGCATATTATCCTCTAAGTTCATCAATATGGCAAATGAAAGAATAACCTTGATTTTTAAGGTTGAATATTTAATTACATATACACACCCCATTTTTATCTATTAATGAACATGTATTTTGATTCCATATCTTGGCTATTGCAAATAGTGCTGTAGTGACCATGGGACTCGAATATTGATTGGATTTTCCTTTGCCTTTAATATATTGATTGTCTATCCTTTGACTATATACTCAGTAATGAACTTGCTGGATCATATGATTGTTCTATTTTTATAATTTTTTATCTTTATGTTTCAGTTGTATTTTTGGAACTCCCCAGTTTACTATGAAAACAATCTTTTTTCTGACATATATCCATATGAACTTGAGATTATCTCAAACTACCTAGAAATTACCTATATTTGCCTACACATTGATTAAATGAAGGAATACTTATAAACATACTAACATTTAAGCATGCAAACATCATAGAACTTTTTCCAACATCGTAAATTATTTTTTTCCCAGCTAAGCCAATTTATACTTGACATCTGGGTTACGTGTGCATAAAACAACCAAACATGCTTCTCAACTGACCAGAGATAAACCAGCATACAAGTGTCCTTTTTTCTCGATATAATTAAGTTTTCAGAGACAAAGTAGTTCAAAGGGGAGCAAATGAGCTGACCTCCTCATGGAATAAACTAGACAGAATCAGGAAGTATTAAAGGTGCTAAATATTGATTCCACAAATCTTTCTCCTTCCTCTCTTTTCAATATACCAGTGTGCAGTGTGGGTGTGTACAAAGCAAAGCTCTGCTAATCCAGACTTTGAGTTTCTTAGGAGGGAGTTACTGTCACTCAGTAAAAGTTTCTGAGGCAGAGAAAGAGGTGGCCCAGGGGAGCAAAGGCACCATCCATCAAGCTTGCCACATAAGCTTACTCAAGAGGTAGCCTAAGTCTTATATTGCTCAGATGACAGCCTGGCCTTCCAGTAAGGTTTTACTTCACTGTTTTATTTTGTTCTAAATCTTGTTTGTTCCACTAATTGTGTAATTGGGCAAAGTGAGAGATTCAAGTAGTTCAAAAACGCTTACTATATCCATAAACTGAATCCAAGAATTTTGTTTATTCTTCTCCCAAATATAATTGATTGCAGTCTAAAGTATTTTTATGGTAAGAAACGGAAGTCATGTAGAGAAAGAGCTGGGCTTCTCCAGCGTCACTACCCTTGAATG
>NW_003852435.1:12823978-12828046 GCF_000181295.1 Otolemur garnettii
GGGCACAGACCCAGTGGGCCTTTTCTGAGACCCCCTTGAGCACCTGACACTCTGCTAATACACTGCCTAGAAGTTGGGAGTCATTTCCATAGTAGGGTCTTCAATCCTAAATTGTTTTTGTGGATCGCAGCGGCCAAGTAGTTCAATTTTAGCTTTGCAGTTTTTAACTTGATTACGTTTACTATTCAAATCTCTCAGATTGCTTTCATCCATACATAGTATTTAATCAACTGTGGCAAAGTCCTCCTTGGGAATCAGCCCGGCAACGTGGTTGGTGGGAACTCCGGGCCTCCTCCTGCAGCTCTGCCCCCGCGTCCGCAGTCAGAGGGGTTCCCCTATCTCATACCTGGATGTGGCAGTGCTTTCTGTCCTCCAATTCCCTGAAACATTCTGATCAGTTACAATTTTCCCGTAAACTGCTTCAGCAATGGATGATCAGCAAATGGTACCGAGTCACACCAACAGCACCAACTTCGGCACCACCATTCTTGGGAAACCGCAACCTTGGCGGAAGCTGCGTGTGCTCACTCCGTAGTTCTGGTTTTGTTTTTTTGATCAACTTCCACACTGTTTTTCACAGTGGGAGTATTGAATTTATATTTCCACAAAAAGTGTGCAAGCTCCCCCTTTCTCCACACCCTCACCAACACATTTATTCTTAGTCTTTCTGAGAATAGCTTTTCTAACCGGGGTTAGTTATTGTGGTTTTGACTTGCGTTCCCCTGGTAATTAGTGATGCTGAACACTTTTTATATTGGCTATTTCTATATCTTCCCTTAGGAAGTGTTTCCTCTGGGTTTTGGTCCATTTTTTAAAATTAGTTTATCTAGGTTTTTATTATTGTTGTTGTTGTTGTTGGGGGTTCATTGAGGGTACACAGAACCAGGTTACATTGATTGCTTTTGTTAGATTAAGGACCATGTTATAATTGTGTCCCGCTGATACCCGAAAAGTGCCAGCTCAGCCGAGCAGGGCCTGGGGGATCTGCCACTTCTGTCTTGGTGGCAGCAACCTGCAAAAAAACCGGGCAGGTTGGGGCAAGGGAGGGAGCTTTTTTCCCCCAGAGGCTCCAGTAGAGTGGCTAGAGGACCTGTCAATCAAGGGAAAACTGGTACCCATCCCTGATTGGTCCATTTTCAATCCTGCTCCTGATTGGTCCATAAAATGGACCAATCACAGCTAAGCTATTGCACCTATATAAGGCCCTGAGCAGAGAACCTGGGGGCAGACTTGGGCAGATCATCGCAGGTCCTCGCAGACCTTCAAGGAAGATAGAGCAGAAGAATGAGACTTCAGCAGACCATCGCAGACCGTCCAGAGGAAGAAGGGAGAGCTGTGGCACTTCTAGTGCTGATCTTGCTCTACAAAGAGGCTTGGCTCTTTGTAGGAGTTGGAACACTTCCGCTGCTGATCCTGCCTTACAAAGAGGCTTGGCCCTTTGCTGATCTCTGCCCTGCAAAGAGGCTTGGTCCTTTGTAAGAGCTGTAGCTGTAACACTTCTGCTGCTGATCCTGCCCTGCAAAGAGGCTTGGCCCTTTGTAAGAGCTGTAGCACATCTATCCTGTTCTACAAAGAGGCTTTGAGTTCTTTTCATAAGAGTTGTAACACTTGTATCCTGCCCTGCAAGGAGGTTTGGTTCTTTGAGCTGTAAATAAAACCTCACTGTTTGTTCTATGGTCTATCGATTCATTCATCGAATCGTTGAGACCAAGAGCCTGGAAATCCAGTGTTAAAAATCCGGTATCACCGCCCCCAAAAGGTGAACCACACCTGTTATCCCCACCCCTTCCCTCCTTTCCTTTCTTAGCTCTCTCCATCCCCCACCCCACCCCCACTGTGTACTAAGACCTTAATTGTCCTCATCTGGGTTTTTGCTGTTGTTGTTACTGAGAGGTTTTGTGTTCTTTATAAAGCTGTATATTAGCACCTTATAGGATGGATAGCTTGCATCTCTTTTCTCCCATTCTGTTATCTCCTCAATCTGTTGATTGTTTCCTTTGTGGTGCAGAAGCATTTTAGTTTGATGTAATTTAATTTACTTATTTTTGCTTTTTCTAACTATGCTTTTGAGATCTTATCCTAGAAATTATTACTCACAACAACGTCATGAAAATTTTTGTTTTCATCTAGTATTTTTATAGTTTCAGATCTTACATTTAAGTCTTTAGGGTTTTTTTGAGTTGTTTTTTGTGCATTATGAGAGATAAGGGTATATTTTCATTCTCCAATTTTCCCAACACCAGTTGTTGAAGAGTCTGGTCACAGATTTCGAGTCACCATCTAGCTTTTCCTACCAATCCCATTCTGGGTGTTGCAAAAATCTCATATACTTCATTTTGACTTCTAGTACACTAATGTTTGCATATTTAAGTTTTAAAATACATAGCATTTCATATATTTTAATATTTGAAATATATGTATTTATATCATAATGACTATAATTTATTTTTATTTGTTTTGCCTCTTTACATTATAGACATAGCACACTTAAAAGTTATTAATGATATTTAAAAAAAATTTTTGAATTGGTTATCCTTCTTGTTTATTTATAAACAAAGCCAGATACTGACATTTCAAATTCCCACTCTTTGCCTATTAAATATTTAGCTAAATTACTGTCCTCACTGAACAAAAAGAACATAATATTTTTATCCAAACATGTTATTAAGCCTTTGTCTTTCCCCCAAACTTCTGAACTCTAATTCTTCTTGGACCAGAGCCAACTCATAGACCTGCCTGGGAATGTGCTGGCCTTAAAGTATTCTCTCATCTACTAGCCTGTCACTCCCTCCTTCCAACTCATTTTCCCCCACCCACCAGTTCTTTCCAATGTTGTTTACTCTTCATAATAAAAAAAAAAGTTATTTGTTTTTATTTAACCTTGAGACACTTGTAGATGGTATGGTTAAAGTCCTTTCTCTATTGCAGTTGTTCCTTCATCCCCTATTGAAATCCCTTTTCCTCTATAGTAATCTTTGTCTAATAAAGTCTCTCCTCGATGATGTGGGATTTCTGTTCACTTGCCATATTGTTATCTTGGCAAAATAAACTATCTAAGTGAAATTCCATTAAGATTATAAGTGCCATGGTGGCCCAGTGCAGTGGCTCACACCTGTGATCCGAGCACTCTGGAAAGCAGAGGCTGGTGGATTCTTTGAGCTCAGAAGTTTGAGACCAGCCTGAGCAAGAACGAGACCCCATCTCTACTAAAAGTAGAAAAAAGTAGCCAGGCATTATGGCTGGTGCCTGTAGTCCCATCTACTTGGGAGGCTGAGGCAAAAGGATTGCTTGAGCTCAAGAGTTTGAGGTTGATGTGAGATATGATGTCAGGACACTCTAACCAGGGTGGCAGAGGGAGACTCTGTTTCAAAAGAAAATCGAATAAATAAATAAAGTGCCATGAAATCCAAGTATATAAATTTTATAGAATTTACAGAATAGATTAATGTATGTTTAAAAGTTGGTGGGAGATGTTTTTACATGCTGATTAAAAGTCACTATCATTTAGCATTCTCAGCCTGCTGTGGCAGCCAAGAGATTATTGTTTCCTTTTTAAAATTTTCCTTAAACTAATCCTTCTTCAATGTTTGGCCGACCTTGTTACTCACCAAACAACCAGGTGAGAGCTCTCATTGGCAGCATTATGACAGGCCTGCTTTGGTTTCAGTGAGGTCAAACCAAGTCCTAAAGGAGAAGAAAGTATGAACTTGCGTGATGGTGATTGTTAAGCAGAGTGTGGAAAATGAAGAAAAGATTAAGCCAAGTTTAGATGACCTCCGTGTACATTTAAGTCATAATGGTCCTTGGCCGCTCATAACCGTGTTCTTTATCACAGAGCACTAAGCCAGGCAGCAATTTAACAACACAGCTGATTTTCCTTCCTCTGGATGGCAGTAGTTTAATGCCGTATGGAGTAAAAAGATGAATTATCAACTAATATAACCTATGTATGACATTTTGTATCTTTCACTAGCTTGAAAACTGACTCTTTTGATTGGACAACAAAAAAGAAAATTTAAGAAGTGAGTAATGTGAAGTGATATTAAGAAGATTTTTATTTCTATAAGG
>NW_003852435.1:12828066-12837140 GCF_000181295.1 Otolemur garnettii
CGACCTATAACTTCACATCTTATTGAGTTAGAATGGAAGCTATGTATAAGTCTCTTTTTCCTAACTATTCCAGATTCAGATTCTTTCCTAAGTTCCATTACCAATTCCACAAATTCCTACTGAGGAATAATGGTTAGTTTGCCAAAAGAGAACAGCAATAAGGCTGGAGATAACTGAAGTCAACAGCCCTGATGGCTGTCTAGGAAGATGAATGAAAAGCAAAATTCCTTCTGCAATTTTTAAAAAGTAGAATATGACATTTTTCATTCTAATACTAAAAGAAATCATAATATCTTATGTCAGCAAAATAATTGATTCCACTAACTTTATGTGAAAAACAGATGTATCTTCATGAGTGCAAAATCACATACTCTAAATATTAATGTATATTTGCCTTAAATAGTTGGATTTTTCCTAATTTATTGCTATCAATTCATCTTCATTTCAATAATCATAGAATAAAATTATCTAAATTGGAAGTGATCTAATTATTGCCTCATTATTTAAATTAATTTGTGGTTTAAAATAAAGAAAAATTCTAGTATGACTCACTTAATGTAAGTTAATTCCTAATAATAATGATTCATCTAAACATTATACATGTTACATTACTCCACTTTTGAAAAATAATGAGAATATTTCAGAGACACTTTTTGTATTTTTCAATCTGTGAATTTTGTAGTATCATGCTTATTGTATTGGTGTTTCTTTTTAGTATTATCTCACTCTCTCAAGTCACACAAATGCCCTGTCAGCTTATGTAGTCAATATTCTATGTTTTTTTTAAATACCTAAAACAAGAAAACCATAACTTTGATAAAAATTTCCTTATTTCTGGATGGTAAAAAGAGAAAAATAAGAACGAGAAAAGGAAAATGTGAATAGCTCCAAACTAGGAGATTATTGAGGCAACAAATCCCGCGCTTCTATTCCCGCCCCAATTTTTATTTCCTGGGAACATAGCCTCTGTCACTCAATGAAGCTTTAAAGCAGATGGAAAAAATATCTATAATGATCTTCATTTTCTTCTGATATTGAAGGTGGATAAGGTCAGAGATGCAAGCCTGTGTCAGGCAGAGGTATCATTAACTGGTGTGCAATGGTGATTTGAGTGTGCTTATGGGATCTTCGCCCCAGGTAATTTCAGAGAGATGAAATAACATGTCTTTCAAAACAAAGTAGAATCAAGCTCCTCATTAGTAGAAGAGGCTAGTATGTCTCTTGGGGATGTCACTCACCTCAGATACTATCTACTTTAAATGGCTTGTTTTAGGGCAATATAATGGATACCCACTCACCTTACTCTTCAAATTTTCTTTTATTATTAACATTGCCATGGTTTCTCAGTCTTCAATGGTTACTTACTCACTTGTTTGAGACCACTAAAAACATATTCTCATTACTCCTTTGATATGCACTTTATTTCACACTTTCATCTGTTCCTTCTTTTTCAATCAAGTGTGAGTGTTTTCTTATCCTGCGTTGTTAGCACTGAGACCTGGCATGGTCTCTGAGTGATCACGGTGCCATCGTTGGACCTCTGATCTATGCTAATGGATCAGGAAAGAATGTTCTATGACATATCTAGTATAAGAAGTGTCACATTTCTTTATTTTTAAAAATTTTGTTCAAATTCTATATTCATCAATATTGACATGAGGTCTGATATTGGATTAATTACTTACTATATTTTTCTTTTCTTCCCTTGAGTTTTATCAGAAAGGTGTAACTGCTATAGGAAAAATGAAATCTGCTGACTGTCAGTTAATTGCTGTTGCCAATGCTCCTTGACCAGAGTACTGCACAAGCACATTGGTTTTTCCTCAGTAGGGAGAAATTGTTTCTATGATGTAATCTGTGCTCAAAGCCCTGCCATGTGGACTTTGATTATAGTTCTTAAGGTTCACATCCTCACAGGTATTCCCTAAGTACTCTCATCCAAGCTCCTCAGCCTTTGATACACTGATGACAAGTCTGGCACCAACCTACCAATTAGAGAAACTATTATTACTTCTTCCTTTAGTTTGAGGAATCCTTCTCTCTATATTCCACAAAGTACTAGCCTTCAATACTTGCTATTCTTGGGAAAATTTCTAACTAATCTTGATGAACTTAGGGGAGAAGTAGGAAAACAGTAGCTTAAGGGACAACTATTAACACCTAAAGTTGTTTTGGTCTGGCATAGGCCATGTTTTAAAAATTAAATATTTTCATATTAAAATCTAGATTTCAGGGTGGTCTTGAAACACAAAGAGTTTGTTAATCATAAATAAAGGCCAATGAATTCATAACTTTAAAAAAGACATTTTGTTTGACTGAAAAAAAATGAAGTACCTTAATTAAGACAATATTCACACTAAATTTAAACAATAAGGAAAGAGCAACCAACCCTTGCTATATTCTATAAGTGGGCAAGAGACTTGAACAGAAACTTCTCTGCAGAGGACAGATAAATGGCCAAAAATCACATGAAAAAATGCTCATCATCTTTAATCATCAGATAAATGGAAATTAGAACCAGTTTGAGATATCATCTAACTCCAGTAACATTAGCCTCTCATCACAAAGTCTCAAAACTGCAGATGCTGGCATGGATGTGGAGAGAGGGAACACTTCTGCATTGCTGGTGGGATAATAAACTAATGCAACCTTATGGAAGGAAGTGTGGAGAATCCTCAAAGAACTGAAAGTCGAAATTCTATTTGAACCTACAATTCCATTACTAGGTAATGGAAGAAGAATGAATTCATTTTACCACAAAAACATTTGCACCAGAATGTTTATTGCAGCTCACTTTGTAAATACCAAGTTGTGGAAGCAACCCAAATGCCCATTAACCCAGGAATGGATTGACAAATTGTGGTACATATATAACATGGAATACTATTAAACCATTAGAAATGACAGGAATTTTAGATCTTTTGTGTTTACCTGGATGGGGTTGAAATATCTTCTTAGTAAAGTATCCACAAGAATGGTAAAATAAATATCCAATGTACTAACTATTGAAACCAATATATAAACACTTACATGCTCATGTAAACAATAAAACGCAAATGTAGTCTAATGTGAGGGGTGGAGGAGGAGGAAGTGGGGGATGATTGACAGAAGGAGAGAGGGCATTTGGCAGAATGTCACCGAGTGACCACAAAGTGTAGGTGACTACCATGCCTCTTGAGTGAGGGGTTCTTTGACATCTGGAACTTTACCTTGGAAGTGAGAACAATGTAACTTAAAAATTTGTACTCTTATATTAATTTATGATAAAAACAAAACAATAAAAAGTCAATATATTAATTAACACATATGAGTTTTTCCTCATACTTAGTGGACATTTGGTCTTTATGGCTGCATGGCATATACTTTCATAAGTTAAACAAACCTCAATTTCCTGGGAAACTTCTTTTATCATTCTCTCTTCAGGTGGTTCCAATGGGAGTAATATATATCCCTGATTTCAGAGATGGACATGAGGCATAGGCATGGTCAGGCATAGCCTAAGATACTAAGTGGTAAGTTTGTCTGGAATGATGGTGAGATAAATATTCCTTTCATGTTCTGGTTGAGACTTTGAGGCTGTATTGCTGGACTGTTGGGAGACAAGGGTAAGAAGAGAGTCTACTAAAAATGAAGCAAATAGGAAGAAATGCAGGGTTTAGGGGAAGACGAAGGATGAGGATGTGTGATACTCATGAACCCTTGTTTTCAACCATGTCTGAGGCTGGTCTTCCCCAGGACATTTTAAGTCCATAGAGAACACATTCCCTTTCTCTTCTTAGCTATTATGAACTTGGTTTGTACTTATTTTTCACATTTGAATTACCTTAATTTTAACTTCCTCTCTTCTTCTAAAATTTCTCTATCACCTTTCAAAACACTCCTTTGTACTTTCCATCCTTTCTAGTTGATTGGATTTGTGTTGTGTATGGCAGCCTGGGATCCTGAATATCTGCATGAAGTAGACATGAAACTCCCACCCTGGACCGTTCACACACACACGTCTTCCTTGCTTTCTAAACCTTTGAAATTTAGGAAGCAATTTAAATTATTATCACTCATTTTTCAACATATTTTAGAACTCAAATTGAGCTGATGGTTGTGTTATGATTTACACAAAATGTACACAGCACACTAATGCAATTTTAGTCATAAGTATCTCTACAATTATTTAAAACACATATTATATTAAAGGTCTCTATAAAATGCTCTCTGCGGAGGACTGCTTGGATTTTTAACAGTATAAACATATAAAAATAGGAACACCAGGGTGGTAAAGATAAAGTATATAGTAAATTAATTTGACTTTCAATTTTAGTTCAATCTATTGTAAATTCGTGCAGGTAAAATGATAGTGAGAATGTTAATAAGGAATATTGATTGCTTTTATGGATTAAAAAGAAATTATACAAAAATCTAATTGAAAAGGAAATTTAGAGAACAGTAAGGTCACATATTAAAGCAAAATCATCCTTCTTTTCCCAATAATTTAAATCTTTCCTCTTGTGGCATTTGACCAGTATTCATAAAATCCACCCCAGGACTAAAATTATTAGTGAATGGTGGGAAACTGAGGTGAGCAGGCATTTAGCAATTGTTCAGTGGTCTGTAAAATGAATTTCTGATCTCAGTTCAGTCATAAAACCTATCATCACAATTGATGCAAGCCAATGCCTTTTCTATCAGTCTCCTCAGAGAAGCCTGGGACTGCCTGAGCACAGACACAGAAATATCTCCTATAGAGCTAAAATCTGTAAGTCAAAATTAAGGATCACTGGTAAGGGAGTTCTGTCTCTGCTTCAATCATTCTGCAGCTAAGTGCAAGGTCTTAAACGGTGATTCTAGTTCCTTTAGGAAGATTTACATGCTCTAAAGATAGAGTAGAATAGACACCATGAAAATCCGACAGCCTACGGGCAAGAAATTGAAGATAAGAAACTGCTTCATCTCATGGGCACAAAGGTAGAAGTTGGTCTAAGAAAGTGGTTCTCCACCTTCCTAATGCTGTAGCCCTTTAATACATTTCCTGTGGATTGCGACCCACAGGTTGAGAACCACCGGCCTAAGGTCTTAGTACACTGTGATTTAGAAGTGGAGTTCAGTGAGTGCTCTTTGTGTGCAAAAAACCGGTTGAATTCAGAGTACTTTAGAGGGTCATAATTCCATGTGAAATGTTTCTATGCCTATCTGGAATGACTTGACAATATTATATGTGCACATTTCTAAGTGACCCCTAAGGCTATTTGACAAGACTTAAAATAACATTTATCAATCATTATCACTTTTCGTTTTTGTCAATTCTTAACTTCTGCCCTCTTTCATAAAGTTGTATCATTTTCCGTTAGGTGTGGCTTAAGTGGGACTTGGGCAGCAATCAAAAATATTAAAAATGAGCTCTAATTGACACCTACTGACAAATTTTAGCATCCAACCAAATATCGCCCTTCATACCCTTCTTCTCAATTTCTGGAAAAATGCTTATGATCCTTTAACATCCTGAAAGTTCTTTTATTTTATTTTATTTTATTACCAGTTTGTAATTTCAGAATTAAATAATTCTGACATCTTAGGATATACATAATCTTTCTGATGGTTTGATCATAGATATTGGGAAAGCGATATTTATTTATTTATTTTTTGAGACAAAGTCTGGTACCCTGACTAGAGTGCTATGCCATTGTAGCTCGCAGCAACCTCAAGTTCTTGAGCTCCAGTGATCCTCTTGCTTCTGTTTTTCTATTTTTAGTAGAGATAGGGTCTCACCATTCTCAGGCTGGTCTGAACTCCTGAGTTTCAACAATCCACCTGCATCAGCCACCCAGAGCACTAGGATTACAGGTGTGAGACACCATGCCCAGCCAAGAAGGTGATATTTATGAGTCTGAATTTCCAGAGTAGAAAAACAGGATGTGACAATTAAGTTCATGAACTCTTCCAAGAAAAATTGCCTCATACCTCTCTGCTGAATATCACTGTGATCACTTTCAAAGTCCTCCCCTTGGGAAGCTAGGCACTGACTCCATGCCTAGTCAACCCTTCAAAGTAATTTTGGAACTCTTTTTCTGGAATAGCCATCAGAGCTGTCCCTGTCTTACCCTGGATGTCCTGCATGTCTTCAAAATATCATCCTTTCAATATTTCTATTATCTTCAGTGAAAGAAAAAATTCGCAGGATCTCCCTCACAGGCACTTCCATGTGAGCTGGTGTGTTGTCGTGATTTCAGAGCCACAAGTTTCTGGTCAAGATTTCCATTTAAGATTCTCCTACATGTTTCTTTCACTTTGTACTTGTTCCGCTCTGCTTCTCACAGTCAGCCAACGATTTTAACCCACACTATTCAATGAATTTTTGCAATGTTTTCAATAGTTCTGCTTACTGGCCCCCATGACCTCTGTTCATCAGTGATGCTTTTCTCTTCCCCTAGAAAAAAGGTTTAATTCATTTGTACACTGATGTTCTGATGTTTTCTTATAGCATTATGCCCATAAAATTGAACTAACATGTCCCCGATTTCACTTTCACTCTTGCTAAATTTAATAAGAAGTTTAATGTTTGTTCATTGCTATAATGCAAACTCCAACATTCTCAAGGCAGTGCACAAAAATATACAACAATAGTAATGAATACCACTCAACCATATATTGTCATACATCAACACAAACCCAATTGTGAGACACTGGTGTCCCAAGGTTATGAAACCTTACTAAGTCATTTGTACATTGCTGCCAATATAAGTGCATGATGAGAAGTTAGGGAACCTAATAGTCAGACCTTGTAGGTGCTATATACAAAAAGATCTCAGGAATTTGCAAGATTTAGATCAGGTCACCAAATGAAAATAAATATAAGATCATCTTGAGTACAGATGCCTCCAAAGTGAAGAAAAAATTGTCATGTTTGAAACTTTTTATTCTCTGTTTTCCACATAAAACCCTTTTGAGTCTAGGTATGGTCGATCACACCCATAAACCAAGAGTTTTGGGAGGCTGAGGTTGGAGGATTACTTGAGGCCAGGATTTCAAGTTTTTAAGTGCAGCAGGCCACTGCACTTCAGCTTGCGCAACAAGTTCAAGTGCATCAGGCCACTCACTTCACTTCAGCCTAGACAACAGAGAAAGACCCTATCTCAAAAAAAAAAAAAAAGAAAGAAAAAAGAAAAAGACAGAAAGAAAAGAAAAAAAATCTTTGAATTTTGAATTGTATAGACTACAGTTGAAATGTGAAGGAAGTGCTAACTTGGTAAGACATTTTATAAGGAAAGTATAATCTGCACAAATACTAGTGAAGATTTATATCTTTAATTTATGCACGGTACAAAATCATTCTGGCTGCTAACAGATACCATAAACATGTAAATTGTATCTTTTAGCTTTAACACATAAACATGACTGGCTGCTTCTTTCTTTGCTTTTTGTTGTTGGCAACCTGTGTAGAAAAGGGTTGGAGAAGGCCCCAAAATATTAAGAATTTCAGTTGGAAAGAAAATGGTTGTCTTTGAAATACCTAAATACCTATGGTCCTGGATTCTGCATTGTTAACTTGAGAAAGCTTGAAAACATTTTCTGAGAAAACTTTACTCTCTAAGACTCTAAGTTAAAGCTGGCTAAAAGGAGATATGGTGAGTATTGGAGAGGTGAAGGAAACAGAAAGCCCTTGTCTCAGAAGCTCATTTCAATCAAACACTGTGGCAGATGCAGAGTCACAAGAGGGTCTCAGCTGGCCCTTCCTCTCCTCTGCTCCATTTTCCAAGTGCAGGACTTGCTGGTGAAAGTAGCCCTAGTTTTACCAGTAGGCCTTTGGCTGTGGGTCCACTTGGGGACAACTACACAAAAAAAGTAGCTTCTCTGGTGACTACAGTTCCCATAGTTTTTCTAGGAGTTTCCTCTTCACAATCTAACTTTAGATGTCAGATATATTTGTTTTTTTCTGAGTCCCTTGCAAGCATTCTTGATCCATGCACATGAGTTTTTATTGATTGCCACTTGTAATTAATTGATTAATTTATTTTTGTATCTGAGGTATTCATTCCAAGGAAAATGATAGTATTGATAAAGAGAGCTATTATGAAATATTCCTTTTGCTCAGACTTGTCATATAGGCTGTAAAAAATAATTGTCATATAGTCTATAAAAAAGACATGGACATATCACTGAATTTGGGCACCACCATCAGTGTAGAGTTTATTTCTCAAAGTTAGATTCACAAAAACTTTCAATGATAAGGGAAGACACACAAAAAAAATTGTGTAGATTATACTATTTCAGCATACACCAAACCTGTTATGAGAAATGTTGTGATTTCAGACCCACCTCCTAATAGAAATGCCTAATTATGAATCTTTCTATTAGCTTTGTAAACACCTTCGTTCTATACCTGCTCGGATTTTCTGTATGTTTCATTTCAGGATACTCCATTGGGCCAACACACGTACAGGCATCAAGAATCCTTTTGGTTGAGGGCCTCTTAATGTGATATGTTCTCTAGGGTAGTCAAACTTCTAACAGGACCCTTTAGGGATTCAAGTACAAATGCTCCAAAGGACAGAAAGTGCTACAATGTCACTTCTGCTATATCCTGTCTGTCAGAGTAGTAATGGAGCCTGGCCATACTCAGGAAGCAGGGACATAGAGCCAATATTTCATTAGTGAAGCATCAAGTGTTTTCTTGTTATAATTATTTCATTGTATCTCATCTTATTTTTTTAGAGATGGGGTCTTGGTCTGTCTCCCAGGCTGTGATGTGGTGGCACCATCTTAACTTATGCAGCCATGAACTCCTAGGCTCAACTCCTTGTGACCCAGTCTCCTAAGTAGCTGAAGTAGCTGAGACTACAGGCTTGTGCCACCACACCCAGCTACTTCTTCTTACTTCTTCTTCCTGTTTTTTTTTTTTTTTTTTAAGAGATGAAAACTTGGGGCGGTGCCTATGGCTCAGTGACTAGGGCACTGGTCCCATATACCAAGGGTGGTGGGTTCGAACCTGGCTCAACTCCTTGTGACCCAGTCTCCTAAGTAGCTGAAGTAGCTGAGACTACAGGCTTGTGCCACCACACCCAGCTACTTCTTCTTACTTCTTC
>NW_003852435.1:12837160-12844479 GCF_000181295.1 Otolemur garnettii
TGAAGTAGCTGAGACTACAGGCTTGTGCCACCACACCCAGCTACTTCTTCTTACTTCTTCTTCCTGTTTTTTTTTTTTTTTTTTAAGAGATGAAATCTCACTACATATTCCAGAATGGTCTTAAATTCTCGGCCTCAAGCAATCCAACTGCCTCAGCCTTCAATGCCATTAGGATTACAGATATGAGCCACTGAGTGAATCTCTGGTTATCATTAACTCACCAAATAACCAGAAATAAATTGGTGCATACAGTCACTAATACTTTTAATATATTAAAGCTGAGAAAATCTTTAGTGTTTATTCAAATCTTTTCATTAAAAAAAAAATGGTACCACTAAACCCAGGGCCAGTAAGGGAATTAATCACTCAAATTAATAGTTAACAAGATTCAAAAACAAGACTAGATCTCCTAACAGAATCCTATACTCTTCGAATAACAAACACATGTTTATAATAATTATTATTTCCTAGTAGGTATTTTTTCATATAATTATTATTATCAAAAACACCATAAAATACAGTCTAGCAAATAGCAGTTACTTAGCAGATTACATCAAAAAAATTAAGCCTTTGCCTGTCAGGTTATAGTTTGGAAGCAGTATAATTTCTATGATTGAGGAAATGGCCCTAGAGTCTGATCATCCAGGTTTGATTCTAGCTTTCTTTCCAACCCAGGCTAATTACTTAAATTCCCCGTTTCTCATGTGCAACAACAGAAACTACGTTAGACGTTTGCTGTAAGGATAACATGACATGATATATAAAATGCCAAGCACCTAGTCGGCGGTCAGTAACTCTGTTATTATTTTTATAGTTTGAGTTAGGATAAGAATACAGTTCTTTTTCAAAGACATTTATTGTCTTGTTGTAATCTAGGTAAGGTCATCGGCTGAGAGTGAGGTGAAAGGAGGATGTAGGAATATTGAACAGACAGAAGAAGCTATGAAACTGTTCCCTCACAGGGTGGAAAATGTGTAAAATTTTAGAGCATCTAAGTGACTATTTGAAATCCATGGTAATGAGTGGTGAGTGAAAACAGGCAGTCTACACCATTCTTCTCCAGATGTATTCAGCTGGTGCTGAGAAGGCAAAATATGTATCATAGATGGGGGGATTAAGAGAGTTTGTATAAGAGAATGATAATACTGATGAACTTTGAAAAGTGAGCAGAATTGTCAGAGGAATTTGTGTGATTCTTCCCACACAAAAGAATCATCCTTTACAAATCATAATTCTCAGCAGTGTAATAATTTTGGGTAATGCCAAGGTCCAGTTTTGTAAAAGAGGGATTAAAAAATGTGGAGAGGAATGTCAGTGTAATTGAGGTCAAACAATGCTGCCATTGAATCATGTGTTGAACCATGAATGAAGACAGAGGCTGAGTTTTCAAGTCTTAGAAAAATTAGAAGCAGTGACAGAGGAAGAAGATAGCGGTGATGACGCAGAACAGAGCTGGGTGAACAGCCCGACACTATCATCAAGTATCCCACAGGAGGGCTTTCTAATGTGAGAACAAAGAAAGCGCTTTTCTAAACACTGTACCTTACAAGCAAAAAGTAGTTAAGCAAATTTTCAAAATCCAGAGGCATACCAAGTAGAATAGAATTAACAGCAATATCTTGAAAAGGTTGAAAGGAAGTTGAATCTCTGTTAGCAGAATTGGTGTCTTTTTTGTCACAGATGCTGGAAAAACCTTCCTACCATGTCATCATCATTATCCTCCTCATCTTCACCACTTTATTACTGAATTACCATTGTTAGTCCCACTTGGAAAAGACAGAAAGTGAGGAAGCAGGGATGGGTGGTCCAGAGGAAAAGAAGGGTAAAACTGGGGAGGAAAGAGAATAGGTGCAAGGGAAATTGTTTCCTCAGAGTGCTTGCTGCTATGTGCTGACTGAGATTATCAGGACCGAGAATCATGTGGGTTTCCGTGTTTGCAGAGAATTAGTCCTATTAGTACTGGCTTGAGAGAATTGTATTCTAAAGCAGCATTTCTCAAACTTGAGCATTTGTGCACTTCACCTGATGATCATATTCAAATACAGATTCTGATTCAGTGTGTGTAGGTGGAAACAGACTTGCTGCCTTTACTAACAGGCTCCGTGCTGCCCTCCTTTCATTCACCTTAACCCAGTTGGTGTGGGTTCTGCTGCCCCCTCCCAGGCACCAGAGACTAGTGAGGAGACCAAAGAAGGGGAACTCACTCTTCACCTCCCGGGGCACTGTGACCAACTGTCCGAACAAATGAGATTTAAGTAGTTTGGAAAAGTTAGTCACAGTTAACGGCTTCATATTTGTTATATTGATTTATCCTTAGTAACCTTATACCCCAAATACTCTCTAGAATGGGGGTTAGCAAGAATTCAACTAAAAATATATTTATCAAACATTGTCATTGTTTCAAAAAGTGCTGAATTTTAAAAGATGATGTGTAGAAGGTGGAATGTTACCCAAAAAAGCATCACTCCATAGGTTAACTAATGGATATTTCAAAAACATTTTATGCCATAAATATATATCATGTTTATTTTTTCATTAAAAAGAAAGGAAAGATTGGCCTGGCATAGGCATTGCACACTGACAAAAAGTGGGGTTTTTGCAAGTTTTAGTGATGTGACTGGTAAGACAGTGCTACACCCCTACTCTTCATTAAAATAATAAATTGGACTTCTTTGCATATTTCTGGGCACCACATAAAATCAACTAATGGCAGAAATTAAATTTAGAACTCTCATTCACAGATTTTTTTTAGTTTATTAGATATAATATCTGTGAAACTGGGGAAATGTTTACATTAAAAAATCAATCTCTAATGAATGTTATTAACAATAGATCAGGCAAAAAGAATCTACATTCTGGGATTCAAGAGGTCTGAAGCAGCACTGATGGACTGGTAAGGCTTTGTGAGAGCAGCAGATACAAATATAATACATATTCTTACTCTTCCATGAGAACATAGGGAAAATGTGATTCATTTCGTTGTGTGACTTTTCATCGTTTTCTTGTGTACCCATTTACATCAGGAGTATGTTAGCCTCTCTTTCCCTACACCCAAGTACTCAGTACATCTCTCTACTGAGATGTTTTAAAATGTCTCAGTGTGATCCCTCAAATTGTTAAACTTAATTGTTTATGATTATACAGTGAGCCTCCTAGGATTTTTTATTGTTCTGGGATATTATGGGATCTCAACTGAGTGGAGCAGATGAACGGTTTAATGTGGTGACTCAAAGCTCAGCCTCCATGTCTCTGAGCTGAGGAGAATGGAAGGCAGGAGTCTACAAACCCAGTGCCCAGATGGCCAGAGATCTCGAATATCTGGTAAGATCACTCACAAACCTCCTGGACAGCCAGCACTGTGGTGAAGTCTCTGTCCTGGCACAGCTCTGGCTATCCAAATGCCACCTAGAACTCTAAATGAGTTGTCAGGGGTATTTTCTCATAAGGGATTGCCACTGGAAACTCAGGAATGAAGTGCAGACTTATAAACCTTGGGCACATTGAGCTATGTATGTCCAGAGCCATATTCTAGGGTGTAGCTACAAAACCGTGAAGGGAACCATCACTGTCCTCAAGTATCTTCAATTCATTGTGCTCATAATCTTAGTAGTGACTGAGAAAAGGCAATGTTATAATTCTGTGACTTCCTTCATCGTAGTAGGTTTCTATTGTTATGGAACAAATTGTATACTTTAGTGTTCTGTAACAGAACAAACTTATTATTTACAGATCTGTAGAAACCTGATGTAAATCTCCCTGGGCTAAAAGCACTGTGTTATCGGGGTTGTGTTCCTGTCTGGAGGCGGGGGAGAGATGCTTCCTTGTTTTCCCAGCTTCTAGAGGCCATGCACATTTCTTGGATTACAGCCTCTTTCCCACATCTTCAAAGTCAGCATCGTTGCTTCCCTCTGATCAGTCTTCCTCACTCTTGTCTCCCTCGCCACTTCTGAGAAGTCCATGTGATTAGACAGGGCCCACTTGAATAGTGCAGGCTAATTCCCCATCTCAAAGTCCGTAGCTAAATCACATCTATGAAGCCTTCATAAATTCCAGGATTAGGATGAGGGTATCTTTTTAGTGTCATTATTTCACCTACCATACCCATTTTATGCTTTTCATCTCCTTCTTGAAACTGGATAAGAGTCACTTAGAGATTTCCTTGAAATCTCTTCGTAATCAACTCAGAGGCCCTCTTCTCTAATGAATAGTTGTTAGCTTCAGCTGAACTGTCAGTTCAATTATTATAGCAGGGCTTTGTTACAGCTGTGTTATAAACAGCTCACACAGTATTTATCTATTTGTCTCTAAAAGCATGTATTAAATAGCAGGATCATTTCATTATTTCTTTGTAGTGTACATCTCAGTTTCATCAGACTCTCTAACACATTTTTAGGGTGAAAGGGACACTATCAACAAGATGTAAAACAGTTTTGAGAGTAAAAGGCCAGAGCAATTTGGGACAATCCATGTGAATAAGTCCCATTCCAGGCAATCTGACACTTACGGTCTCCTTGCTTACAGAGCAGGTGGGGGGTTTTCATTCTATGCAGTTGCAGTGTGATTTGATAGCAGATCTAAGAAGATAACTCTGGTTGCAATTTGGAGAAGGTACTGTGAAGTTGGAAAAGAGGATGCCGGGAAATCAGTACCTAGACCATCGCATTTGAATATAGCAGTGGACATACTAAGAAATGGTTAGGTGTACAGTCGACTGTGAAGGTCGTGGTGACTGGCCTCAAAGGTGAGTGTGAAGAAAAACCCAGAAGTAAGCATGACTCGTAGGGTTTTGATCTACACAAGTGGGTGGACTGTAGTGCCGTTATCTGAAGCACAGATGACGGAGAACAAAAGCACTGGTGTGCTACAGGGCAGGGAAGATTGAATCGTGGGATTTATATTCTAAAATTATTATCATAAAAAGGATTATTTAGTATCTTGTCATTGATTGACCTTGCTTGAGCATAGTATAGAGGACAGGTAAGTCTGGGAACTTTAACAAGTTTCAGTGGAAAGAGAGGAGGAAGAGCCAGAGAAGGAGATGGACAAATGGCCTGTGAAAAAGGAAAAGAAGAGTGGAAAGTGTTCAGGCAGAAGGACGTCCCTGTGGACAGCCACTGGGCCAGTGCTGCGGAGACTGTAGAGGAGCTCTGAGAAGTGGGCGCTGAGTTCGCTGGAGTGAGGACCTCCGTGTGTGCTGTGTGATAACAGCCTTAGTGGAGACGTCTTTACCAAATCCCAACTGGAGGCTGGAGAAAAGAGAAGATGAGTAAGTGGTGACTGTGATAGTGGTTATGACAAAAACAGGCAAAAACTCTCTTAGAGCTTTCTTTTGAAAGCCTGCAAAAACAGAGTAGTTATAAAACCTCTATTCTACTTTCCCGTTTTAGTCTTTTCCTGAGACTTCTACTAGGCCGTCCTTCTACTAATCCCCACCTTTTATACCAAGGTCAGTAGTCTACTTTACGGTACAAACATAGGCAAGTTGCTGAACTTCACTGCCCTTTAAGTACTCATTTTAAAAATGGGAATAGTAAGAGCAGCTACTGTAAGGCTGTTGAGAAGATTAAATTGCACAATACACATAAAATACTTGGAACAACTCCTTTTATATCTAAAGTGCTCCAGTATTTTTAGACGATCATTATTATTGTTATTATTATTGCACAGAGTTATCACAAATGCTTGTTTATCTTGTCTCCAGGTGAAGGGAGGTCCAATCATATGAACACAGTAACAAATATTCCTGTCTTGTTCTTTGAAGGGAAAAAAAAACGATGTTCTGAACAGCGGAAAAAAAACGGCAATAACACCACTGAAATTTTATACTCTGGTATATAAAATTTCATTCACACGTATAATTTTTAAAAACAGAAACTGAATGTTTAAATATTTATTTAAATTCACTTTTAAAACCATACATGAATAGCTTGTTTGAGAGTTTGTACAGGGTGATTTAATAATAAGAATAGCTGCCATGTACTGAGAGCCCATTCTAGGTGTTAAGATCACTAATAGGCAGTTTACACACATTACCTTGCTTAATAGCCACAATACTTTTTAATGTAAGTATGAACAACTCCATTTGAAAAAATGTGGGACCCTAAGTTTAGAGGAGTTCATTAATATGCCCAAGGCCATAGAAATAGTATGGAGCTAAACAAGGTTTAAGGGACTCTACAATGTTCCTCTTCCCATTGCCCCAAATGGCTCAACTATGTAATAAATGTCTCTAAAGCATTTTTTGAGCTCATGTCTATTCAATACTTTGATTATAGTCATTCTTTGGTTGCAGGGACATAATCGCCATTATATACTTAGAACACAGAAGCTCTGACAGATCAAGGCAATTTGTCCAAGGGTATATTATTTAAAGGGTTTAAAACAGGGTATCAACTCAGGTTTTTAGGCTGTGCATCCGAGCTCTTCTTGCTTTACTAACAAGCCTCCTACTAGAGGTTTTGGTTGTCGTAATTCTGGAAATGAAGGATCAAGCAAATGGCTTTTTAATTTTTTTTAATTTTTTTTTTTTTGTAGCGACAGAGTCTTACTCTATTGCCCTTGGTAGAGTGCTGTGGCATCACAGTTCACAGCAATCTCCAGCTCTTGGGCTTAGGTGATTCTCTTGCCTCAGCCTTCTGAGTAGCTGGGACTTCAGGCACCACCACAAGGCCCAGGTATTTTTTTGGTGCAATTTGGCTGGGGCCTGGTTTGAACACACCACCCTCGGTATATGGGGCCAGTGCCCTACTCACTGAGCCATGGGTACTGCCCAAGGAAATGGCTTATAATGTTCGTATAATTACTATTACATAATAGATTATAATCTGAAAATTTGAAGAATAAAATTAATATTACAAACTTGAATTCCAGGGACTAATTATACAACTTATTAGTTCTGAACAGCCTAAACTTCCAAATCAACTATTTTTTTTTTTCAATTCTCACTATTTAACATATAATCCTTGTATTTCAATTATATCTTCTTGGTAAAAATAGTGAATCAATGTTAAGTTCTCTTTTTCTTCGGCATCTGTACTGCTTAGATCATATCTTATACATCTCATACTTGTGATATCAGAGAGTCAATGGACCATACCAAAGACTTATTTAGATAAACAATATTTTTGAATTAATATCTTTCAGAGGTCACGTTATTACTATACTATTTTTCTTCTATTATACCAGAGTTTTCAACAATCTCACGTATTTTTATATCCCCTGTAATCATATCCTCCCTTGCTCTCTTATTCCTCTTAATAGAATCCACACTCAGTTCTTATTTCAATTCAAGCTATCTTAAAGTAAAAGTGCTTACCCTT
>NW_003852435.1:12846084-12847215 GCF_000181295.1 Otolemur garnettii
GCATTTGTGAAACCTCAGGACATGAGAGATCACCATTTTCAAAGAGCTGCAAATTATTTGTATTGGTCCGGTAGGATTAGACTTGTATTTGGCCCAGAACCAGATCTTGCAGAAAGGTAACTATTCTAAGAAGTCTGGATTTTATCTGGAAAGTCATGGGAAAACACTGATAAATTTTATAGATTCTATGGGGAGTGTAAAAGAAAAGGAGACCAAAATTAGATAAATAAACAAGTAAATACTAAAGCAACATAAAATAAGATTTCTGGTAATACTGATGACTCAGCTAATATCATCATATTTCTTGAATGTTTAAAGATGTCAGTCTTATCTTCCCCGTTTTTTACTAACAGAATTCAAAAGTCTATGTGCAAACAAGAGACTAAGTATCCAGTGATGGTATTAATAGGATGTCTGTAGGTTGGGTGGGGGGAGAGATGCTTTAACAGGCATAGGGTAAAGCTGAGCCCACAAGTGAGACACACCACTCTTAGGACACACCAAATCCAAAAGGCAGTTCTAGCAACCTCACCTAACCTTCTCTCCCAGGGGACTTATTATCTAATTACCTGGGGTGTAAGAAAATCTTCTCTGCATAGAGGAAGAAGACTTTAATGGACCATTTTCAAGCCAGAAGATTTTCTCTATGTTACATTAGTCAGGAAATAAATATGTCTTTCAACTCAGAGGAATAGAATTGCTAAGGTTGTTTATTATTCAAAAATCTTTGACCAGATAAACCAAAATGATGGGAAGAAATAATCTGAGTATTGCCTCCCAGTAATTTCACAAGTGAATTGTGTCCCGGTCATAACAAGTTCTGAGTTACATCCGTGTAAATTCTTTACTAATTGACGTTAGAACTGCCTATCATAAAAAGAGAAGTTTAGGCAAACAGTAGAGCATGAGTAATGTCACTGAGTCCTTTTAAAGAGTTGTGGAGAGCAACGTGAGTTTAAAGGTAAATGATGAAATCCAGAACAAAAAGGTATAACAAACCCTTCATAGAAAAAAATCAAAGAAAGCAATAACCGTAAAACAAGATCTTTATTGCACAGGAAATAAAAAAGAAAATTGTTATTTTAACTGTCCTAACCTCCAAAATTGTTCCCATTAACTCTAGTTTTAGTA
>NW_003852435.1:12847782-12851979 GCF_000181295.1 Otolemur garnettii
TTTGGCGCTTGCCCTTGAAGACTCTCAGATCTTTTCTGAGGAGTCTGGTATATCTTGACTTCATGAAGGGTTGTGGAAGAAGTCATAAAGTACTAATTTATGGCTATAAACGTGGCTACCTGCTGTGACCTATGAATTATTGCTTATAAAAAATCTGAAATAGTCATTGACTTAGAAGAATGCTCACAGTTCTGTTTCTTGAGAGAGTTTACAATAAGTATTAGTAGAATGAGCTACCCACTAAAAAAGAACTGATAGTGGATTAAGCTAGGTTCTAACAAAGGCTAGAGTTGTCATGAATAACACACAGTGTCCATAAAGTCCATGTGTGATTTGTAACATAAAACAATTTTGAACTGCACACAAACTTTATGGATACCCTCTACGGTGTGATAGAAAAAGTAAAAAATTGAAGACAGTGATCTGGGTACCAGAAGCCATAATGTATAAAATAGGAAAAGGAGATTAGACAGGAGAAGCTGAATCAGTAAAAAGATTATCTACAGTGTAATGGGAACAAAAATGTTGATTAGACGTGAGATTTGTATAAATATTTCCCTCTACAGTATAAGCTTCATGAATGTAGTCTTAATAAAGTATCTTCTGTATCTTTATATATTAGCACTGGTCATAGTGCTTGAACTAGAGGCAGATTTCCTATGAAGACAATGATGTCTTAAGCTTCAGGCCGCCTTCCTGAGCCCTTTTCATCCTTTCCAACACCCTGGAAGGGGCTCCCAGCAATGTGTACACAGTTCATAGGGTTTCCTCCAAATGTGTCATTTTGTAAAAGGCTTCATAGTATTTTATTAAAAACAGCCTCCACACTTAACTGAGCTTGGGCACCTACAACTCTGAACCCATCGCTGCCTAAGATATCTAAATATTCAATTATTATATGTGGGATAAATTAAGTTAAAATGGAATTTAATAGTGAGATTTATAAGAAGAGACATTTAGAACAATCCCTAAAACTTGGGAAATATTTCTTATACACATAAATATTTAGTACTTTGCATACATACCCATAACATCTTTCTAAAGGGAAAAAAATAAGCACATATGAAATTTCAAAGTATATTTTAATGTTTGGAGAAAGTCTTTGAGAGGAGAGAGAAAGAAACGCAAGAATAGATACTTCAATCACCTCACTAAAAAATAAAAAAAAAATACAGACAAAAGCTTATATTTTAAAGTAGTCAAATAAATGAGACTAAAACAATTGTTTTTCAAAAGTAAAATATGTGATAAGGCATACATATTTTATTTTCTCTAATAGTATCAAGAACAGCCTTAAGCAACTCATTCTGATTCCAAAACAGATTTTAGAAGAAAGTGGGTGGCCACTGGAAAAATAAAATACCTGGGAATTTCAAAATATCTCTATAAAACAAAAGAGGTTATGTTCATTTAGTAAGCTGGGAAAATAATTAGGACACCTTTAAGAGCTTTGTGAACAAATAAGTAGATATTCTGTACATATTCCTGAGAATGAAGAATTTGAGGGATACCATATTTGAAAATCTTTACTAAACATGGATTGTTATTTTTTTAAATAAAAAGAAAGACAAGATAAAGCTGTATTCTTAATCTTATTTGTAACGTTCATGTTCAGAGAAGGAGCATCAGGCATATTACTGTGTTGGCTTCTCCTCTAATTTATGATTTCCTTCCTTCTTTAATGAGATCTGCTCTCCAGCCCAGAAAATAATTGTTATGGTAAACTGACTTTTTAAAATTAGCTACACACCAGTTGGTCCAGAAACCTATTCCTCTAGACCATTCATGCACAAAATACCTTTGTGTAAAACCCTTTCCAAATGTGTAATGACTGGAGTTAGTCCAGAATTTTGCCAGCAGAGTCTCTCTGCGTGACTGTCAGTGGGAACAGCCTTATAATTTCCTTTCCTCGGTAGCATTAGCACGAGCCTCTGTCATGCCGGCAGGCTCAGGCCACTTGCAGACCGCACCGACAGTATATTCAACCTCAGTGCTATGTCCAAAGAACTTGTTTTCTTTAACCTGCCGAGATGCTACCTGACCTGGTCTGGCTGTATGGCACAGCGTTTGCCGGAGAAGCTGTTCAGAGACTCAACCATTAGCTCATCGCTTCATATTCTGACCGACTGTTTCCCCTGTGTTAGCATGCCCACTGTGAGTGTTATTCCACCACGCTGAGTCCTGATGGAACAGGGCAGACTGAGGGAGGAGTGGTTGGCTCCATACTTTGCTCCAACGTGGGAAGCAGAAAGGTTTGTAAGCTTCATAAGGACATAGATAGGATGGAGCACTAATAGTGTTTAAAAAAACTATTTTAAACACTGCACGGTGGAGGCAGAGGGCTAGCGTGCGTCTGCAAGCTCATTTTCCCCTTACTAGAACACTGCTAAATCAGACAGAGCTAACAGGGGTGAAAGTGCTCCAAAGTACATAAATATTTTTGAAGTGTTCCAATTTGAGCTCAGGAAAGCATCCTGCATCGCTGGAAGAAAAATGGAACTTTGCTTTAGAACAATTAATATCAATATCTTTTGTAATGGTTAAAACTCCGAGGGAAAATACACGGGAATAATCAAGGGAAGCTTCAGCCTTACTTACCACATACAGCATCATTCTACTTTCTACTCAATTATTTACTTTGTTTTTTCTCCCTTTTTTTTTTCTTTTCCTGAGAGCATGATAGTTTATCCTAGAAAAAAAAAAAAAAAAGAATTCATCTACCAGCACAGTTAAATGTTCCATTTTACGTTTGGCATTTGAATCAAGGACATGAGCATGAGTTTATTTAATTAATTTTACAAATATATGAATAATTACCTAAATGTAGGCCTTCTGCTAGGGACTAGAAATCTAACAGTCTACAAAATTGGTGTATACCAGAAATTCTCAGCATGCATATGCCACTTAATTAATTAATTAATTTTTATTTACTTTAATTAATTTATTTTTTGAGACAGAGTCCTACTTTGTCAGCCCTTTTTATTTTTTTTTTTTGAAACACTACTAGTGCCATGGCTCACAGAAACTTCCAACTTTTGGACTCAACTGATCTTCCTGCCTCAGTCTTCCAAGTGGCCGAGACTACAGGTGCCCACCACAATGCATGGCTATTTTTTTAGAGACAGGTTCTCGATCTTGCTCAGGCATATCTTGAACTCCTGAGCTCAGGTAATCCACCTGCTTTGGCCTCCTAGAATGCTGAAGTTACAGGCATGAGCCAATGCACCTGGCCTTATTCCACTTATTTTCAATAAGCTTTCTATATAGCTAAAAATGGTGAACTGATAAATTTGACACTACATGTATTGAGGAATAATGAAATATTTGAAATTAAGAGACTCATACTGTATCATCTCAAGGCAAATTTGACATTATCACCTAAAACAATGAAAATGTCAGCCTAAGAGGAAACAGTCTGAAGTGTCTGGGAGGTCAGGGTACAGATTCACACGAGTATCTAGGTTTTCTGTTAGTAATAGAAATGAAGTATTTTTCAGCTTAGATTTATCTCAAAGGAACATATTTACCTCAACTATAATTCAAAGGAAAAATGTGGTTTACTTTCCAGAAATTTCCTTATGGCCACCTGCTAGAGGGTTAGACAGGTTGTGGACAATCTATAGAGAAGAATTGCAAATTCAAGAAGATGGAGAAGATATGGGATGTTGGCTTGCAGATGTCAAATAGGTAAGGGAGTGTGCAAACACGGAAGGAAGAAACCGCTGATGCAAGTAGCAAATCTTGCAGCTCAACCAGACACTGTGCAAGGACTCTGTCTAGTGATAGAAAACGTGGGACCAAATTATGAACTTGACTCCTATGTTAAGACATAGTAGCTATGGGGAGTGTAGGGTCAGATGCAAATGCTAAAATACTATGAATAAAATGCACTGAGATACTGATAGACACAGATGCAGCTGTGGACAATGAGTGCAGTTGAAGTAAAAAGACCACAGGTTAATAGCATCCAGGAAAGGGGTAGGAGAGAGAGAGAGAATGTACGTGGTTGAAAGGGGCATCAGAGTGAGGCTAAGATTCCCAAGAATTCAGGCAAGCATCAGATCAGCACCAGACTTCATTTAGTTGCAGGCAACAAATCCACACATATATGTGGCTGCTGTGAAAACCTTTGCAAAGTCTATACTTCAGATAGTTTCACTAATTTAAGAGGAATGGAGTATACTCCTATGAATGAAG
>NW_003852435.1:12852157-12852995 GCF_000181295.1 Otolemur garnettii
AAGTGTGTTTATCAATGAAGAATTTTTGAATTGATGATTTGATATAAACATTTGCTTTACATTCACATGAAAAATATTTGAAAAAGGAGGAAATGGTAAACTTGTATTCATTAAAATCAGGCCCTATGGCAAAACTTGTCTTGTTTAAGTATACGGAAAAGTCTGTTTTATAAGATAAAGCATCTGAGAATACAACTTTTTGACACCACCCCAAATTTCCATCATGGCTTCTTTGCAGCTACAAAAATGGCTAATAATGGCATAGGATAGGCAAAAAGGGGCAACAGGAAAGCCAATCTCTTCAAAACAAATTGGTGGGCTCCAGAGTTGCCCATATCTGGGTGTGAACATGACTAGGACTCACTTAGCCTTTGAAATCTTCAGTTTCCCCTTTAGCCAAGATGAAATTAAAGCTTCTTGGAGAGGCTGGGAATAGGGTCTGGCCTGCTTTGTCTGATTTAGTCACAGGAAATCCCTTCCTCACCATCCCGAGTCTGCAAACACACATCAGCCATAGCACTTTCCTGCCTCTCCCTCCTGGAGGAAAGAGTCAGCAACATGTAATGAGAAGGATCCTCAAAGTTCGAGCTTCTCAGGGCGGTATACACATATGCTGTGGCTCCATCACCGACCATACAATCTGGAATGAGTCAGGCTTCAGAAATCATTCTCTGAAATCTGCTTCAGAGACAAATCTCACAGAACTGCTGAGAGCCACTGGCTCCAGGAAGAAATAGTAACTTTTGAGTCCTGTTTTCTTTCTGACAAAAAGAACGTCTGAACTTGGCATTATATCCTCTGAGCTGCCATGGGTAGTTCATGGCCCAACTCATCTGCA
>NW_003852435.1:12853537-12873016 GCF_000181295.1 Otolemur garnettii
TACCTAACAGTGGTTACCTAAGACGGAAAACTATGGGCCTGAGAAAGAAGGTGGAAAAACAGAGATGGAAATGTTTTTCTGAATTTGAGCACCTACGCAAATTTGTAGACTGTGAGGAAGGGGCAGTGCTTTCAAGGTTAGCAGATAAAGGGAAAGGCGTTTAACAGAAACTCATTGCAAATATAGTGGTATTTTTAGGCAGCATTTCCGCATTCAAGGGTCCACTAGAAGAGGTGGCAGAGAAGTGTGTGATGTGGAAGTAAAATTTCTTACGGATGTTAAAAGTACCCAAGAAATGTGTAAAAGCCTAAAAACCTTAGCTCTCTATTCATTCCATCTAAGGATAAAAGATCTTTGCAGTATTTGGCTCTGAAAAAATATATAAGTATATTCACACACACACAGTAGATCCTCTGTAGGTTGACCACCCAAGGGACTCTAACAAACTGGCCAACATAGGAAGGTGGTCATCTTAAGGAATCAGGCCTACTGTACACAGATACATACATGTGGTACGTGTCTGGCCTATGAAATTTTAGGGCAACTTAAGGAAGTGATCAATGTGATGCAGGACAAGGTGGTGCCACGACCTGCCACCTTAGCCCTGGCAGTGTTGATGCTGCCGAGGCAGGAGGAACCAGATTGCTGGAAGGGCCGGAAACCTGCAGGGAGACACTAGGCCTTCTGTCTCCTCCCCTTGAACTTCTGGATGGTCAATTTCATGGATGGCGCCTTACTATCTCCTCCAGTTAGTTTCCAGGGCCTGAGAGTTCCGGTACCTTGCTGTTGATTGGATGACTGGCTGTAACTGAGAAACCTGGGCCCCAAAAGTCAACATTAAGTTCCAGCAAAACAACCCCCCTGCGACTATATAAACCCCTGAGCAGAGAACCTGAAGACACACTTCAAGAGGGAGCCGGGGAGAGCTTGTTCTCCTCCTGGGTTCTCTCTGCCAGTTTTTGTAAGTTTTTATATTTGTTTCTGTGAATAAATCCTATCTTACCACTGATCCTGTGGTCCATGGATTCATTCTTTGAATTATTGCAACCCAGCCCTTTCCCATACTCCCCTCCCCCTTAGGGTGGCAGAGAACATGCTTCTCAGCCCGTTCCCAGGCCCCCTTCTTCCCCCTAGGGTTGCCAGGAATGGAACTATAACCATTGTTACCCAAACTGTAACCACTGCCACCCAAGTTGTAACCATTGATACCTAAACTGTAAACCCAAACTGTAACCCTGCTGACAGTGCCCTGCCAACAGAAACGTTCCTTGTACACACAAAAAAAGGGTATAAAAGACAAAAAACCCTGCACTTCGGGGCCGCTTGTCTTAGGACAACAGCCCCCTGCGCAGGTCAGAATAAATCACCAATAATTGACATCAGTGTGAGTCCAAGTCCATTTTTTCCAAGTCCTTTAAGTTATTTCACAATCCCCAAGACCAAGCATCTAAAACTCTGATATCAAATACAAGGAGGTGTTCAGCTATGCAAGCTCTACTGTATATACCATGTGTAAGGAAACTTAAAAATATATAACATTGGAACCTGAAACAGCACATACTCCTCTACTTCTGTAGAAGATTAAAAACACTGGTTACATTTGTGAATGAAAAGCAAGGAGTTTATCAGAACTGTCACAAATAAATGTTTACCAGTTCTGGATTCTGATGGATTTGATTCGAGCAGACATGGCAGGGACGTATTAGTGGATGACAAGCCTGAATAAACCCTAGGGCTTTGTATGGATTCCCTTTCCAGAGTGGTAAGTTGCCTCTCTGTCAGGACAAAACAGACACTGGATAATTCAGATGCCCAATACTGACTAGTTGGCCTGTGGCACCTTCTAGACATCCTTCTGCTATAGGAAAAACCAGGAGAAACTGGCGCTTATCTGAAGTAGGAATTGGATGAGAATTCCTTTTATCATTTGAATGACAGATCTCACATCCATTCTTTCACTGATAAATTTTCTTAAGTACTAAAGCCTTACCTCTAAATTGGAATTAAAATCCATCACAATTTGTGCTCTAACTGATGATGAAGAATGAACCGTGACATTGCTTCATTTTTGTGTGCATGATTAATGGACAGTAGGTAGAATCCAGCTAGCAGTGGCTCTAGCAACAGCAGATTTTTAATACATGTTAGTAACTGGAAGACAGAAATAAAGTATTTACTCATTTTGTTTCCTTTGTGGCCCCGTTGTTTCACTAGCAACAGAGATGTTTATGGGAACTAACAGAGATGTGCAGATTAATTATAAATTCCTCCTGAAATTCTAAAATTGAAGTATAAAAAATATAATTTCTCAGTTGCAAAAAATGTATTTCACGTGCATTGGTAACAACAACAACAACAAAAAGATATCAGAAGAGTAATGGATCATCATGACGTTCAGTTAGTGGTGACCATCAGTATTTTGTTTTACAGAAAATGAAATAGTTAACTATAACTGGAAAACAAGGAACATATAGAGTGCATCATAGGTAATATTTCCTGAACCTTCTGTTTTGATTATACACTTGGATATGTGTAGTGAATCAGAATATTTTAAGTATTTTTTATTGTGGGTTGGAGCCAAACAAAGTGGATAATAATTAATCTAGAAATGGAAGCAGAGAAGCTGTGATCCTATACCTTTCTATACATTCTCCTTCCGGCAATACCTTAGAATATTTTTATTTATTTAAGTATCCTGGCAGAAAGAAAAACCCAAGTGGGAAGAAAGCTCTCTCTCTCTGTCTCTCTATCTCTATGTCTCTCTCTGGGTTCTTTGTCTAGGGGTGTATAAACTCACATGGGTCGTTTGTAGTTATATTAGGCCAGGACTTGGTACAAATGAATGGATACAGTCCCTTAGGCTGGGGCAAAGTGAATGAATGTATTAAGGCATAGACATAGTCCATTCCTGAAATTGACCAGGCCTCAGAAATGGAGTTTCCTGTTCAGTTGCAAGTGCCAGGGGAGGGAGACACTAAGATGATGGTGTCTCCCCAGCAGGTGTCTGGCCCCTCTGTCTACTGGAGCCTCCTGCTGCACCCTCCCCTGCCTACCCGCTGACTCCTCTGCCAGTTGCTACCACACCAACACCTCCAGGGCAGAGGCGGCAGATCCTCCCCTGAGTTGGCCAAGCTGACTGGGGCATCACCTGCCCTGTCTCACTATGTAAGTTGCTTTTTAAAAGCTGATTTCAACTAAGTAAAACTTTGAGAGAGAAATATGGTAGCTTTTTTTTTTTTTAATGTGATCATGTCTATGGGTGATTGTGCCAAACTACTATCTCTTTGAAGTCTTACTTTCTAAAGTTCCAACTCATAGATAATATTCAAAAAATTAAAACAATGAAAAGGTTGATATTCTCAACATACATTTATACTATTGGTTTTCAGTGCAATATGTTACTAAACCTGAAATCTAATACACACAAACACTCCATCATTATAATTTTAAAACAGATTTAAAAATAGAACTCAAATGAGTCAGCCTTTTTCTTTTTCTCTATGTGCTTCAGGCAATGAAGGAATTTGCTGTGTCTCAATGAGACATTTGAAATTTCCCTATTTAAATTGTCCCAACTTCAAAGCATTTAAGATACAAATCCATCTTCTTTTGGCAGTCTCAATGTCAAAAAGTTATCAAGAGAACAAAGCTCACCTTCCACTTAATAAAACGATACTTTTTTACAAAAGACATTTCCATTATCTAAAGCCAAACTAAACTCTATAAACAATCAGTACAATACTGAATACAAATTACTCTATTTATAAAAAAATTGTCAGAAAGTAAAGAATATTAAAAACTCCAAAGAGACAGAATCAGAAGACTCAACTCACAGTTAACAATGCAGCCCACGGAACTGCCAGATAAAAACCACAAAAGCTGCTAAAATAATAGAAGAATGATTGACAATTCTGGCTTCTTCCTCTCATTCGGGACATGAAACTATCACTGCACATAGTTTACTTAATATGCCTCTTGTTTTCAGTTTCAAAAACAAAGCTTTGAATACTCTCGTTAATGTTTACTTGTGATCAGGGCAAAGGGATTAATTAGATGAAAAGTCTAAGTTTTATTTCTACACTAAGTATTATCATTAGCTAACATTTAGTAAGTGATTTTATTTTCTTGAGCTTGGCTATTGAATTCACAACCTGTTGGGCAAATTACTTATTTTTTTTTCAGGGTAACAAAGAGAGATTTTATTTAAGAAGAACAAAGAGAAGATTTAGAGCCCTTCCAAAGAGAATTAGAAGATGGACCCTCCCACGAAGAAGAAGAGGCGAGAGAGACCTGGACAAACTAATTCAAATTCTTTCAACTTCATGGTTCTCATCTGTTAAATGGGAAAATAGTAGCGTCTTACAAGGTTGCTTTGAAGATTCAATAAATTAGAAGATATAAACCTCTAAATATGCTGCCTAGAACATACAGAAAAGGTTTGGTGATGATTTTCTATTACCACTGTTATTTGCTTAATTTTTTGATTTTCACATCTTGACTTCTCAATAAAATTTTAAAGAATAATGAAGTAAACCATTGAATATTGGATCATTAGTAAAGGGATTTCTAAGTAAATAAAAAATTCACAAGAGCAGTGATCACATATTGGTACATTGATAAACACTCCTAGACCAATATTGTTAATAATAATACCATTTACTCATAATCCTATAAATTAAGTTTATTCATGTATGTTCTGAGATACAGAAACTTTCTGGAAAACTATACCAGGAAGCCATCCAAAATATGTTTCACCTTATACTTGCTTCCTCTCAATTTCCTTTAAACTTTGCTTCAAAACGATACACAGGCTGGGTACAGTAGCTCATGCCTTTAATCCTAGCACTCCTGGAGGCCGGGGTGGGTTTGCTTGAGCTCAGAAGTTTGAGACCAGTCTGAGCAAGAGTGAAATCCTGTTTCTCCTGAAAAAAACCCCCCCCAAAATTAGCTGAGTTTGTGGTGGGTGCCTGTAGTCTCAGTTGCTTGGGAGGCTGGGGCAATAGAATCCCTTAAGCCCAAAAGTTTGAGGTTGCTGTGAGTTATGATCTTGCCACCCCACTCTACCGAGGGGAACAGAGTAAGAATCTGTCTCAAACACACACACACAACTACACAATGTCTTTCCTAAGCAGAAAAGCTTTTGTTTATTTCCTGACAGTAGACAGAAATCAAATTGAGAGTGGCTGGCCCTTTGCTGGGTTGAGAAGAGGGAGCTCTTTGATACCCATAGTGCAAACCAAACACTTAACTGAGACTCCTGTCTCGCTCAACCATTTTGTCCTATGCTGTTTTTACTTGTCCCAAAGTTCCCCAAAGTTCATGGATTAGTTTATGAATCTTCAATGAGATAATGCTGAGAGGTAGGACCTACAGGAGTTGGTTAAGTAATGAGGGGTGAATGCCATTGAAAGTGGGTTAGTTATTGCAAAATGTGTTCCTAAAAAAGCATAAATTCATCTCTACATCTGTCTCCTCCCCTTGACACAGACACAGACACAGACACACACATGTACCAGCACTCTCTTGCTCTTCTGTCTTGCTCAATGAATTGACACAGTCAGAATATTTTGCCAGATACTGTACCCTCAGTCTTATACTTCTCGCCTCCAGAACCATGAGAAATAAATTTCTGTTCATTATAAATTACCCAGTCCCAGGTATTCTGTGATAGCTGCACAAAACACCATAAGATACGTCATAACAAAAACCACAGGGGTCCTATGGAAAGCAGGCAACACAGAATGTTTTAGGTGTTACAAACATCGAAGGAAAAGAGAAATTAAAGGAAAGATTGTCCTGGAGTGATAGCACCCATGCTGTGTGACGGGACTCTCACAGAACTACCAACTTGGTGATTGAAGAAGGGCCATGTCTGGAATGTATAATTCAGAAATTTTGTACCTAGGTGACATAGTCATTGATCTGCGTTGTACTCCATAGCACCAGTGTGATCACGTGAAATGTACAACACCTTTAGTGAATATTTTGTCAGTTAGCATAAAAGAAACTCCAGGTGCATTGATCATTTCTAGTGTGGAGAGACAGGAATTGGCATTCCAAGAGGCTGAGTAACGTGGATAGCATAGAGGAAGTTAAGAGTTCAAGTGCATTCCTTCTGACTTCAGAGCCTGTGCTCTTCTGCTATTCCACCACACTACCTCTAATGTATGCTCATTTAGTGAATGTAAATTGCACTATTTTACCACTAATATCCATTAGTTTTTGATATGAAACCATTATTTTCACATGAACTCAATGAATTTAACAGATACTGTATACTCTGAATGGCATAACAGTGAGTACTGCAGAATGCGTCAGGGTAAGATATTAAACAAGACAAATATGGTACCTGAGTTCATGGTCAAGAAGGAGATACATAATTTAAAATAAGTGTTGAAATTTGTATTACTATCTAGCAAGGCAGATGCTGGACGCTTTTACATATTATTTCATTTAATCTCGTCATGTAGTAAGTTTTGTTTTACACACGAGGAAGCATGCAAAACTGGTGTATTTGTGTCAGTTTATTCTCTTTCCAGCATTGTGTAAAAATGGCCCAGTTCACCATATTCTCTTCAATGCTGATAATTTCACTTTAAAAATGCTAGTTTGGCCGGGGGCGGTGGCTCATGCCTATAATCCTAGCACTCTGGGAGGCAGGTGGATTGCCTGAGCTCACCAGCCTGAGCCAGAGCAAGACATCGTCTCTCAAAATATCTGGCAGGCACCTGTAGTCCCAGCTACTTGGGAGGCAGAGGCATGAGAATCACTTGAGCCCAAGAGTTTGAGGTTGCTGGGAACTATGACACCATGGCACACTACTGAGGGCAACAAAGTGAGACTCTGTCTCAAAAAAATAATAATAATTAAAAAAAATAAAAATGCTAATTTGGTGGATAAAAAAATAATCGTGCCTTATTATTTTCATTAGTATTTTGATCTGTGGTGAGGTTGAAAACTTGGCATATCAGCAAAGAATTATAAGGCAGTTATTATTTATCAAGTATTATAAACAGCATAGAGGATAAATGAAAATAAATTATTATATTAAAAATATTAGGGAGATTAAACAAAAAATTTCTGTAAGGCTCACAAAGGAAATAGATCCATTTTCCTCATGGCCTAATGGGTCACAGGGGTGTCATTGTTAAATGTCAACAAGGAGACCCAAAGACTTTCTGGGTCATTGGTACTATTGCATCTTTGTCAAAAATTAGGATTCTGGATTAATAAAATTAACTGTTAGTTTCTTCTTTCGTTATGAATTTCTGTTCAGGTTTTTTTGCATCTTCCATAACCAAATGACTAAAATTTAATGTAGGTCCCAATTTGAAAACAAAGAACGGGTTTTTAAAGCAAGGTAGGTGTGCGTCTTGACTACATGTAGATAGTACTATTTATATTTCATCTGCAGAAAGAATTGCCCATCTAAGATGTAGTTTATTTTAATGTATTTCTAAAATATCTATTGATTTTGTTAATCTAGATTAACTATCTTATATTTGCCATGTTGGTTCAAGGCCGTTAGTTACCACCGAAAAATCAGGATAGACCTGATAGCACAGTTCTATGGCTTAGGTTTCTTTTCCCTCTTCTTTCAGCCAGATCATGTCATCTTCCCAACCTCTCATTTGACAGCGAGTGAAATTGCCCTAGGCTAGCATTTTCACAGTAAGAAATTGAGATGTAATGATAAAGACACCTAATAGTCATTGAACCCGTACGGCATATTCATTCTTCATAGTTTCCTTTTTGGTTTGGTAAATCGTAATTTTATACTATCCCATTCATTTTGCTTGTTTGTTTTTAAACTGTTCAAACTGTCATCATTGAGTCTACATTTATTGTCCAGGAACACTGCTTAACCAAAGATTTATGGGGCAGTGGCTTAAACCATAAGGTAGTGATTGTTCACTCACTAGAAAGGTTGATACATAAACTTTACTGTGCTCAGGGCTCTGGGCTCTGGGTTGCTGGTTTCTTTGGGATTTTTCCTCTTCAGAACAAGAGAGCTGCATCCAGTCAATGTTTTTTATTCTTATTAAATAAAAACCACAAAACAGTCCCAGAAGTTAACAGACTTTTTTTCCATGTCTTCAACTGGAGGTTTGCTACATACACACTCCTATACCAATGACTACTCTCATCTTCAGTGAGATTAAAGAATACTTCTTCCTGGTGGGGACTGTAGGTCTCTTGAACTCAAAGTTCAAGACCAACCTGAGGAAGAGCAGTACTCTGTCTCCACTAAAGTGGAAAAAAATTAGCCAGGTGTGGTGATACACACCTGTAGTCCCAGCTACTTGGGAGGCTGAGGCAGGAGGATCACTGGAATCCTGGAGTATGGGGTTGCTGTGAGCGAGACTACAGCACTCTAGCCTAGGCAGCAAAAGGAAACAACTCTGTATGGAAAAAAAAAAAAAAAAGAATACTTGTTCCATTCCTAAATAAAATCAGGCCTATAGTAAAAAGGAAAAGTTGAGAAACAGCTTTTGTATAAAAACCCAGGGGTAGCTGGTAAAAAACATGTTTTAAAAGTACATTCTTCAAATATAATCACATTAAACAACACTAAAAACAAAAGTAGGAAAGATAAATTCATTTCAGTTAAAAGTGAATTAAAAGCCAAATATCATAAAATTTAAATCTGCAAGCCTATTACAAATATGATACATTAGACACATCTACTAAGAGCAAGAAAGGTTTTCTTATGAACCACATTTATACGAACCCCAATTTAATTTAATTATGCTGTTACAGAATCATGGCTTGATTCCACTGTGCAGAAAAGAGTTCCAAATTTATTGTCCTAGTTCAGACTCTGTAATAAAAAAGACCATATGCTCAGTCAATTTACCAAAATATTAAGATAACAAATTTTTGTAACAAAGGAGATGTTTTCTATAACTGGCATTGTCAAAAAGACACTTAACTTGTTTGAACTTTTGACAATAAGACCAAACATTGTTGGGAGGTAGAAAGTCCAGCTTTGAAAATTGAATATATGGCAACTATGAAGCGCATGATGAACAGGAAAAATATATAATCGCAAGATCCATCTTGGCACTAAAAAATTATATTATCTGCTATTGTAGTAACATTTATGGATAGAAATAGTAAAATAATTTAAAAGGAAAAAAGATTTATGTTTTATAATTCTAATTTTCTTAGTTTTTCAGTAAAAAGTTTTAAAATGTTAACATTTAAAATTAGAAAGTTAAGGCATATTTTATTTTGTGGGATAAATTTCTTATACTATGATGAATTGGAATACAAAATACAAGATTGCTATAATGCATGATTATTCTCAGCTGTGCATATAGGCAGCTGTACCCTTAACTTTGTATTGCCAAACATTTTCATTTAAATAATATAATACTTGATTGCCTCATATTTTTTTTGAATTGTTTTTGGAAACTTAAAACCACAAGGTAGTTAGCAATTATAGATGATCTTTTCAATATTTCATATACATCTGTGCATAAAAGATAAGATTATATTTTAACAGAAGGGATATGGTATAGAGTTGCCTAGAAACATTAGCAACAATAAACATTTAAATAATCAACATCACAGAGAAATATATAAATTTTCAAAGAAAACAAATTATACAAATTAAAGTGGATGGCTGTGTATTTTGTTGGTGTATCCAAGTAAATTTTCTAATTTAAAAAAAAGGGGGAAATTACTTTGAAAAAAGGTGTTGATTGATCAATTAAAATTATTGGGGAAAACTTCAACATGTGTAAAACATACATTAAGAGCAGTGCTCTAACAAATATTTCTTGCTGAAAGTTAAAGCTAGTTCAATTGCTTAATTGGTACTGTATTATGTTCCAAAGAAGAGTCTCTTAGAATTTCATAGTCATCACTGGGGCTAATGCTTGGAATCTGCTTGCATTAATGCCTTCCCATTCCCTTCCTAACACTGCCCATTTATTTCTAAATCTCCTGTGTCCCATGGATATCATGGGGGTGACTTTTCTTCCTTATTTTCACTAGCACTACTGGCTTGACCTACCAACTCCAGTACAACAACCCTAACTTCTTACTGTTTTGAATTCTTATGTAAATCTAGGGTCTACTGCAGATGCTGTTCTCAAAGTATAAGGTGCACCTCTGGCAACTCAACAAAAGTTTATATTTTCCTACAAAGTTGATATTTAAATAAGAATGGAGGAAAGGAGGAAAGACCTATGACCCTATGATATAATGAAACTGAGTCATAGAAAAGCTTCTTCCTCTTCTTTCTGTCAATAAGTCCTGCTCACATTTGAAAAAGCGTTGAATAGGAATCAAGACAGTTTTGATCTACGGCTAGTCAATAAGCTTTACAAGGAGGCAAGAGACTACAGATGTGGACATGATGATACCCAACTCGGAGGACCAGAGAAAAACAGCAGTAAGGTAAGGAGACCCTTGAGGCACCTAGAACCATGCACAGCTACCGACCCTTGAGGCACCTAGGACCATGCACAGCTACCGTTGCTATTAACAGTATATTTGAAACTGAGTAATTTACAGAGAATGGTCATTAATTTCTTGGTTCTGAAGGCTGAAAATTCAAAGGTCAAGGAGCCACATTTGCTAAGGGTGTTGTTCTAGTGACATCCTGTGGAGAAGATGGAAGGGCAAGAGAGTTCATGTGGAGTGAGAGAGACAGAGACAGATAGAGAGAGAGAGAGCTGTGCGAAGTTGGGGAGGGAGGAATATGAAGTCAACCTTATTTCAGAAAACCACTTTTAGGATAACAAACTAACTCCTGAAATAATGACATTTACCCATTCTTAAGGATAGAACCTTCATGACCTAATCAACTTTTTTTTTTTTTTTTTTGTCTAGGTCTGGGTTTGAACCCTCCACCTCCAGTATATGGGGCTGGTGCCCTTACTCCTTTGAGCCACAGGCACTGCCCGCTAATCATCTCTTAAGAGTCTTAAAAATTCTATATACCAACAGTCAGAAATAATGGATTCTCTATGGCTAAAATGAAATACACTAAAAAAAGAATCACATGGCCAGAAGAATGAAGGATTACTCAGGTATCCCTGTCTTATTAACTTACATAATGTTTCTTTCCTGTAATTAATCAGAAACCAGCTCCTGAAAAGCCTTTCAGAAACAACTGCAGCTGGGAAATTTTCCAGCTAACTCCCGCACATTACCTGATACTAGCTAACAACTTCCTTCCAAGCCCAGGAGCCCTGTGATCCCACCATAGCTCTGATTAGGCAGGCTCTGTGATTCCCACCATAGCTCTGATTGGACAGGCTCTGTGATTTCCACCGTAGCTCTGATTAGACTGGATCTGATTGGACAGGACTCTTGTGTCATAAACATTATTTATTGATAAATATTTGCAAACCCCAAGCTGGTTTCAGTCAACTTAATGAAACTGTGCACAAAATGTCTTTATGTCCTACTATTTACTTTTTGACTTAAAGTACCAAATTATCCCACTAATACTAAAACCTTACACTGAAGTAAAAAGTGTATGCATGCTACATATATGTTTGCCCACTGCCTATGCACCTGGCTTCAGTGATGGATGTTCATGGATTCTCTCCAACTCTACTCAATATGCATTTAAGAGAGACCCTGGAAAACAAATAGACCACCTACCCTCTCCCTTTCAGGGCCACTGTACTTTTGGTTTTCCCTTGAAACTGCTTTCTTCCATCCGGAGATTGCTTTCTCCTCTGAAAATAAAGTCTTCTTTTCTTCCTCCACAGATCTCATGGTCTTTTGTTAACAGGTCCCACCTTGCAACACATTAGTAAGTTTCTAATGCATTAACTTTAGAGCAAACCTTCAAACCATAGCATTTTGCCCCTGGCCCTCTAAAAATTTATGTTCTTTTCGCATTCAAAATACATTTATTCCATCCCAATAGCCCCCAAGTCCTAAATCATTCCTGCTGCAATTCAAAAGTCTAAAGTCTAGCCTCACATCTGAATTAGTTACCCAGGAGATTCAGAGCAAGATTCATCCTGAGGCAAATTCATCTCTAGCTGTGAGCTCGTGAAATTACAAAACTACATGCCTCCTAATATGTAACGGTGGGACAGGTATAGGATAGACATTTCCTTTCACTCATAAAGGGCAAAATAGGCAAGAAGAAAAGGGTCACTGGTCTCAACTCCAAAACCCAACAGAGAAAAATGACATTAGTCGTAAAACTGGAGGATGGTCTCTTTCAGTTCCCTGTCTCCCATGCCAGGCGTGCTAGGCTATTCTGGAAGTTGGTCACCCAAAGCCTCAGGCAAACTTGCACCTGTGGTTTTTCTGGGCTTAGTTTCCCCAACCACTCTCTCTGGTCGGAGTCTCCTGACTGGAACTTCTTAGCAGCTGCATGCTAGTAGCCCTGTGATTCTAGGCTATATGGGGTTGCTACACTTCCAAGTCTCCACTGGCCATTGCCCTATTGGGAATTCTCTGTGGTGGCTCTACCCTTGTGACAAGTCTCTACCTGCACCTGCTGTCTGTCTGTAATATCTTTTGAAATCTAGATGGAGGTGGCATGCTCTCACAGCACGCGCCTTGCATGTGTCTGCAGAGTAGGCACCAAGTGGACACCACTGAGGCTTATTGCTGTACCCTCTAGAGCAGGAGCCCAAGGCACACTCAGGCCTTGGGGAGCCACAGCTGGGGCACTGAAGGAGCTTCAGAGCTGGAATGCCAGGAGCAGATTCCTGAAACAGCCCTGGGAGCAAGCAGGAGAGGTTTCTGCTCTCCCAAAACAGTTCTTCTGCATCCCTAGAGCCCTGGAAGAGTTTGCCGAGCTTAGGTCTCCAAAATACCTTTGGGGTCCTTCTTACACTGTCTTGATGGACATTATTTGACTTCCTTCTATTCGTTTTAATTGTTTGAGCTAATTATTGGCCACATTCTTAATGTCATCTCCTATTGTTCTATTTTTCTTTACATGGCTACTCTGAGAGTTTTTCAAATCTTTCTGTTCTGTGTATCTTTCTGTTCTGTGTATCTTTCAGTTATAAATTCTATCTTTGAATCATTTGTCTCATTTCTCATTTTACCGTAAATGACCTAAAGAGGCCATGAGGCACCTTAAATGCTTTGCTTAGATATTTCTTTAGCCAGACATTCTAGTTCATTGCCCTGAAGTCCAAATTTTTATGAAAACTTTGAACTAGGACATGAACATAATTTTATGTCTGTTGTGTCCTAGCAGAACACTAAGTTCTTCACAAATGTATAACAGGGATGGTTTTCAATACCTTCTTTCACAATTCCATCTGAGACCTTATCAGAATGGCCTTTACTTTGGATATTTCTATCGATTTTCTTGACCATTTAACCAATCTCTAAAAAGTTCCAGAATTTCCATACAGCTATTCTCATCTTCTGAGCCCTCTCCAGACTCACCCTCATGGAATCTAGGTGTTTCTAGCTTGCTTGTCTAGATTCGTTGAGCCTCTACTCCTTACTGAATTGCAAAGTTGCTACCCCGCTTTTAGATATTTTTTATACCAATAGCAACAGCCCAGTTGCTCAGTTCCAGTTTTCTGTCTTCATTTTGTGTCAAAAAAAAGAGAAAACTGGAGATTTGGAAATATTTAAAGAAAATAAATTTATTTCTCACAATTCTTAAGCCTGGGAAGTCCAAGGTCGAGAGTCTTCCCATATCCCGTGAGGATCTTAGCCCAACATCCCATGCCAGAAGATAGAAATGTAAGAAGGAGGGTGGATTGTATGGGGACCAAGCTCACCGTTTTATCAGGAACACATATGTGCCTTAACTATTCCATTCTTGACATTAGGGCATCAATCTGTACATGCAGGTGGAGTCCTCATGACTTAATCACTTCCAACAGTTGCCAGTTCTCAACACTATTAGTTTGAGGAATAAATTTTCAACAAGTAAACTTTGGAGGGTATATTCAAACCATGTAAACCATAGAATTCTCTCCTTAGGAAAAATGACCCAAGTTTGTATTACAACATTCAATAACCAAGCATTCTGCTAGGGGATAACAGATTTGAAAGTATAGGAATGCTTGTGTGTATGTTTGTGTAAACTAACTTAACCTATATTACTCATAGATCCAGTGCCGTCACTTCCCAAGTTCTTCAGCTAAAACAGTTTCTCTTCCTCCAATGTGAAAAATAACAAAATTTAAGAGCTAAGTCCTATTTAATTGCAGAAAATGTGTCTTTCACAGGTTTATCTTCTGTACCAAAAGAATTCCCAGGGAATGTTGCTTTAGTCTCACAAATTGATCCTGGTTTTCTCTTTCCATGTCTTGGTACAGTGTCATTCCGGGGTTCTCTTTGTTAGCTCTTGTCTGAAAATTGATTTTCCAAATGCTGTTATTTCCCAGAAAGGGGAAGGATTCTATGTAAATTTCTACAGAACGCCATTAATACCTAGCTGTAGTGTGTAATACTATTTGATTGTAATACCAAGGACTATTGTAGGAGGGGAAACCTTAGAAACGGGAGCCATATAATAAAGTTTTAGAATCTGGCAGACTTTTCATTTCCAAGGCCAATGGTTTCCTTGAACCATTTTGCCTGGGGTCACCTTCTGTCTTCATTCTTGGAGTCAATTCCCACTGTCTCTCTTGTGGGAATGAGGAGAAAGAAATGAATAAACATTACAGTAATCTCCTCATGCTGCTCACTGCTCTGACTCAGTCTTAATGACATCATAATCACTCCACATGAGCATCTTCCTGTAGACTTCATTACTTGCTCTAGATTGCCCCACATGTGCATGACTCAATGTTGTCTTAAGTTGAAGTCAACCTTCCAAGAATAAAGAGACAGTATTTCCCGAGCACAAATCCAATGGCCAACCTAAAATTCTGAATCTGTTTATAAATCTCATATGTACCATTTTTCTAGCTTCAGTAATTTTAAAATCCAGATTCTACTTTGAGCAATAGGAGAAAACTCTTGGCAAATTTAAAATAGCAGTTTATCCCCACTGCATAAGCATTATTGCTTCTATATATTGGAGCATTAAGTAAGTGTAAATTACTGTCTCTTATAGAATATCTTTTAGTATTTCAAATAAAATGCACCTATTAAGAATGACTGATAACTCATAATTCAGCATTTAATGCATAAAACCTTGAACAACTGTATTTGAGTGTAGTTTTTTTCATATTCTCAGCCCAACCATTTTATTTTATAGTGCCATTTAGCAATTGCTGTGTAATTCTTGAGTGGTTCTTATTTGAATTTGAAAATTTGAATTGTTTTTTGAATTATTTATACTATATAATATAAAGTTTAAGAAGGAGACATGAAGAAGAAGAAAGAACTTCGAGCAGTAGATTTTTTTAACTTCAATTGGGAATAATCAACTCCAATGCCTGTTTTGTTAATATGTTAAAAAGTCCTTTCTTATATGAAACAGACTTAACTTTGTGTTTCAAATTTTTGTTTTGATATCTATATCATTATCTCCCAACCTTACATTATTCTATTTAGCTATCCATAATTGTGCCCTGTATATATTGGTATAAAGTTTTGTGGAACATAAAGTTAGTAGAAATGATAATTGACCATTTAGTCAAACTCATAATTATGTATACGAAGGTCTGACAAACAAGATTGCAAACTCATCCTAGAAAAAGTTCTAAATACCTCATTGCTCAATTGCTCAATTGTCGCTATAATTTGAAGTACTCCCTTTGGGAAGCCATGCACCAAAACCAGTACCTAATCCAGGCTTCAGACCTATTTTTAAGCCCTTTTAGTGGCATGCCCATCAAATCCATTCTGATATTACCCTTGGTGTTATGAAGTCATCAAAATGTCTTCTTTTCAATATTTCTTGTCAATATTTCAATACTTCAATATTTCTGAGTAAAGAAAGAAGTCATTGGGGGCCAGGTCAGATGCCTGGGGAGGAAGTTCCAATACTGTTGTTTACTGGCTAAAAACGCCCTTCTTCACACACAGCACCATGTGAGCTGGTGCATTGTGGTGATACAAGAGCCATGAGTTGTTAGGGAAATTTTCATTTTTTTTTCAGCTCTTCCAAATAGTAAACTTGGTTAATGATTTTTCTAGTTGGTATAATTCCACAATGAGCAATCCCTCTGATATCATAAAGATTATCAATATTGTTTTGACTCTTGATCTGGATGGACAGAAATTTTTTGGTTGTAGAGAATTGGCTGACTTACATGGTGCACTTTGGTGCACGCTTTGTTGCAGGGTCATACTGGTGCAACCATGTGTCAGCACCAGTGATCGATCACCTTGCCTCTCCAAAAGGTGTTAGCAAACTCGAACTCTCCTTTGCTTTTGTTCATTGGTGAGCTCCTTTGGGACCATTTGTGAACACACCTTTCTCATGCCAAGATTTTCCTAACTGTATTTCATGACATGTACTTAGTGTGCTATGCTTTTCAGTCAGCTGACAATTTTGATGCACAATAATTCAATGGATTTCAACAATGTTTTTGTCAGTTCTGCTCTATTATTGGCCACCTTTGACCCCTCTTCATCAGTGACACCTTCCCTCTCCTCAGATAAACATTTAATCTATTTATACACTGCTGTTTTCTTCATGGCAGTATCCCCATCAATTTGGACTGACATGTAGTTGTTTTGCTTCCACTCTTGCCAAGTTTAACAAGAAATTATACATATATACACATAAATATATATATAATTTTTTTTTGCTCTAATTCAAGCTCTGACATTCTTATGATAGCAAACAAAAACACGTTTTTCTATGGCACCTGCCTTCTAAAGGAATGATCACCTTTGCTTCTGTCTTTTTGTGTTAGTTCCAGCATGGCAAAGGTAGGAAAGTCTAAATCAGCTTCCAGTATTAAAATGTAATTCTATTTTTTCTCCAGGCAGAAAAGAGAATAAAAGGAAAAGAAAGAACAAACACAAAACACACAGGATATCAGAAAAGAAGAAAACAAGTCTTCCTAACTTGGTTAAAAATAGCTTTTCTACTTTCAAGATACCTTGTAATACGTACATAACAATCGCTCAGTTGTCTTCCAAGTACTCGTAGTAGCAGCGATGTGAGCTTACAAAGACTCCAGACTTTTCACTATTTACAGGACCCTATACTTAGGGGATAGTCATGAATTGATTCCACAAGTGTTTATTAATTCCACAAACATTTATTTAACTTCTACTATGGCAAAGGCCCAATGAGATCAATGTGAAATAACAGAAACATAATATTTATTCTCAAGGGGTTTAGAATCTAGTAAGGGATATAGGTGAGTAAATAGATGTGGCGTAAGTGCTATGATCAGAGCAATAGCATCTCATTACTTAGAAGCAATCAGAAAAAGCTTTCTTTGTATGTCTGAGTAGTAAGGTGCACCTGTGCCACATTTTATTAATTCACTGATTAATTGATGGGCACTTGGGTTGATTTAACAACTTTCCAATTATGAATTGTTCTGCAATAAACATTCGAGTACAGATGTCTTTTAGATATAAAGACTTATTTTCTTTGGTTAGATACCCAGTGGTACTCAGTGATAACAAAAAGACAAATTAATGCCTTTTGGAACAATTTGGATGGAGCTAGAGACCATTCTTCTAAGCGAAGTATCTGAAAAATCAAGAAATAAACACCACACGTACTCAATATTAAATTGTAGCTATCTAATGAGCACACATGTGCACAGAGGGACATAAACCCTACCAAATGGTTACAATTAATCCTATTTGGACAATGAGGACACACTACAGCTGTGAGTCAAGCATTACAAAAGTGATCCATGTAACTGAGAATATGCATAGACCCTAAATATTTTGAAATAAAAAAAAATGAAAAGAAAAACCCTTTCTAGTAGAAGACACACTTTCAGCTCTGACCTGAAGGGTGAGATGGCATTAGCTACTCAGAGAATGAAAAGAAATAAAATAATGTGTCTGCAGAGAAAAGAACACACCCAAACAACCAGAAGCAAAGGAGAGAGAAGGAGAGAGAGAGAGAGAGAGGAAGGAAGGAAGGAAGGAAGGAAGGAAGGAAGGAAGGAAGGAAGGAAAGAGAGAGAACAGAGAACATAGTATTTTCAAGGAACTTACTGGAGCAAGCTATAAAGACACATGGAATGGACTAGTACTCTTGGGTTGAGAGTAATAGAGAAGCATTAAGCAATTTCAACCCAAGTAAAATGATTAGATTTCATTTTAGATAAAATATACTGCATTTTTGTGGAGAATAGAATTTCAAGACTTCAAGATGGAAGTAAATATGTGTTAGAAATTTCTACCCCACTGTGGTCCCTGTATCAGATCTAATTCAACCAATGCTCCATATTTGCTCAGTACCAATTAACTAGCAAGCATTCAGTGGCATTAGTCGTTTATTCAGTGGCATTAGTTGTTAAGATCTGCCACACGACCTGCATCCCCCTAGCACAGTCAGCTATCCCAGAGGCCCCCTGTGACAGTTGTTCCACCACAGCTCATCTTAGCAGCTGCAGTGGTGTCCAATCAGAGCTGGAGCTTGGCACCACCTGACTAGACACACAGAGGCTCTGACTCCAACTCTAATTTCAAATTTAGACATAGCCTGTGAGCATCAGATTTGACTTTGTGAAGCTGTGGGGGATCGGAGTGGAATTAGGTGTTTGGGAGGTATTTCATGGGCCAATTGTTTATACAGATCTGTTGTGTATGAGAGAAAGCTTGACACTATTTGGAGATTTGGGACACTCATAACTAAGCCATTAGATTGAATGTGATCACTGTGGGAGTGCAGAGAAAACACAGAATCTTGGGGAAAACTAATATTCAAAACATGGAAAAATAAGGGATTTCTGAAAGAATATTAAGATGGCATGTGCTAAGGATAGAGGAGAATACTCATCAGAGTTTCTTATTTCAAAACTGAAGGAATGGGATGCTCTGAGGTGTGAAATGCTGCTTATGGGTTAAGTAAAGTAAAACCTTAAAAGTGGACGTTAAATTTAGGAATACATTTGGGCAAGAGAATTCCAAGAATTAGCAAGAAAAATTTTGTTGCATGATTAGGGGTAGAAAAATATTGTGGTGGGGTGATGGATTGGTATAGCTTTTCAAGAAGAGATTGTAAAGTGGATAAAACAGATGATACAATAGATAAGGTGAAGGGAAGAAAGGTTTGCTATTTATTTATTTATTATTGATTCTTTTAACTTAGAGGGACTTGAGCAATCTTAAATACTTATGACAAAGAACACAGAAAAAGAAAGAGGTTCATCTTAACAGAAAAATGGAAAGAACTTCAGTAACAATACAGCTATCATGAGTCATGATTGGCCTCTAGATTTATTTATTTTTATGTCATAACACATTTTTTTGAGGGGGAGATTTTATATGACATTATGAAATACAGGCTTTACTTGAAAATTTGGAAGATTACTGGGTGGTGCCTGTGGCTCAAGGAGGGGGGCTCTAGCCCCATATACCAGAGGTGGTGAGTTCAAACACAGCCCCGGCCAAAAACTGAAACCAAAAAAAAAAAAAAAAAAAAAAAAA
>NW_003852435.1:12873036-12922108 GCF_000181295.1 Otolemur garnettii
AAAGAAAGAAAAAAAGAAAATTTGGAAGATTTGGCCTCTGCTGGCCCCCCAATCTATATGGAGATAGCTATTGTACCCAAATTGTCAGATATCTCTTTCAAAAGTAGTAAGTATAGTTTCCTGCTTATTTTCTTCATCTATTAAATTGGCACATACAGGTGTTTGAATTTGTTCAGGTTGAAATATAGACTAGCAGCAGAATAAGTATACAGAATACACCTGAAAGCAGAAAGATATAGATTTAGAAAATTTAGTAATTTTAACAGTAGCGAAGAAAGATAAGAAGCAGGGGATTCAGCCAAGGTTCTGCATGTTTTGATAAGTAGCTGAGGGACTCCCATTCAGTGGTATCACTGATCTCTAAAGTTGGGGCTAGATCATCTCTGAGGGTTAAGAGCAATTTATTACTGAAAATTTTGATGATAACAGTATATTGGTACAGAAGTAAAAAAGTGCTTGTGGGATAATCCACATAATTTTATTTTAATTATTTTGTGCTTAGGAGAGGGTTAGAATAAACTATTATTACTACTACTAAATAAAATCATGGAGCATGTAATGATATTCCTGGACTCACTGTAAACTCGATTAATGAATTGTTCCATTTAATCTTCATATTAAGCCTATGAATTGAATATTATTATTACTCTCATTCTAATTCTTTAAAAGATGGCTCTGTCGTCTCGGCGTCTGTAGCATAGTGGTTACAGTGCCAGCCACATACACCGAGGCTGGCGTGTTCTAACCAACCTAGGCCAGTTAAACAACATTGACAACTGCAATAGAAAAATAACCGAGTATTGTGGTGGGCACCTGTAGTTCCAGCTGCTTGGGAGGCTGAGGCAAGACAATCAATTAAGCCCAAGAATTGGAGGTTGCTGTGAGCTGCAATGCCATGGAACTCTACTGAGGGTGACATAGTGAAACTCTCTCTCAAAAAAAAAAAGATGGCTGTGTCATATATATGTATCATATGTATTATTGTGTCATATATACACATATATAAAATTCCAAGTTTATACTGAAAATGGAAATTTCTAAATTGATTGAGTTCAGGGCCATTATCTCCTTTCAGTTTTTCTACCAAAGTAGGATTATTAAGGTACATCTCCTTATCCTCAATCTATTATTAATTTTAATAAATTTGGAAATATTATAAGAAACTCCAGTATCACTAAATATTCCTGAAGGCATCAACTATGGGCTAGTTAGACATTTTACTTTGTACCACTAAGTTTAAATTAATTCATGAGCACCTAGAATGCATAACCTGGGCAATTTCTTTTCAAGTGGTATTTCATTTGCACTAGGTAGTTTAAATGTCATTCCACTGGGAGAGGAGTATTTTTGATAGATTATCTTCTTTGCTTAGAATTTCTAAATTACATACATAGTATTTAATTAGCATAAAAATAATTTCATAGGTAACTAGGAATGAATACTAAAAATAGCACACAAGCGTGTATGCAAATACACTTCTATAATTCTAGAAGTAGATGTATAGATAGATAATTCCATAATAAAATTTGCAAAGACTCCTAGGTTAACATTTTTAAAAAGAATGACCCTGTGTGTTTTCTTTCTCACAACGTTCAGTCTTAGTTGTTTTTCTCATGTCAATTTCCATGTGCACACAAAGAAGCAGATATTTTCTCTGCACCTGATGTGCAATATTATCAGCAATAAAGTCAAGGCAAATAATTAACGATCCAAATGTAATAGGGAAAAGAAAAGTTACCCTTGGAAAGTGGCTTAATGGAGCAACGGCTTATTGAAGGATATTGTTAAACTACTATTAATTGAATATTTATGTTTAATACTTTGTGTCATTTGTTATCACGCTGTGTTACAAGAGAGTGCACGAAAGCCTATGAACTACAGAGAGTTGACATTTAAAATATATGCTCAGCCGTTCCTGGGAAAAAGGGAAGACTAATGAAGTACTACTACATAGTATGACCTTGGCATTATAAGTAATTTGTTTTATATCTGTAATCTGGGATTTGTGTTTGTCAAATTAAGAGGTGCTTCTCCAATAGAAGAATAAGGCAGACGGTAGATGGAAGAATAGTTGATTAAAATTGGTGATGCAGTGAGGGAGGGCATCTATGCTTTGAAGCTTAATGTACAGCTTTCTCCATGATGCTCCAGGAGACCATTCTCTCTGTGTGAGCACGTAGCTCCCCTTGATGTCAATGGTAGTTGCACTTCCATGACAAGAAGAAAATAGACTTGCTAAAGTTAATTATCATACGGCTTTTGGTCCCATTTTAATGCCCTGTTTATTGGCAATGAAAGCCTGATGTGTGGCTCACTTTTTTCCTCACCTGATTTTCCAAGGTAGAGAACAGAAGGCAAGTATAAAAGGACAGGAGCTGTGAATAGGTACACCTCGGCATGCAAAAAGAATTCATTGTTTAGCAGCAGGGACGTTATTTAGATTCCCCAATACCATTCATTCCAAACTTGTGTGTCATATTAGACTGTGTTATTTTGCCCCAAGCTGAATGGCACAATTGTTGCATATTTAATTAATAAAAATTTTGAACTAATATATTACTGCATAATCCATAATATAAACCAAACTCTACATGGAAGAAGGATCTTCATAGCAGAACTAAATTTTATTGCTGCTTCTAAAATAATGGGAATGTATCATTTAGTCCCAGAATCAAAAAGTGCTTGAATTTTTCAAAAGGATGTACTATCTTACGGTGGTTGAAACCCAGACTCTACACACAGCCCAGCAGGCTGGCACTGCTACTGGCTCCCTAGGAGCCAGTGTTATGGCATAATGTGTTATGACATAAAAATAAATAAATCTAGAGGCCAATCATGAGGCACTGCTACTGGCTCCCTAGGAGCCAGTGTTATGGCAAAATGTGTTATGACATAAAAATAAATAAATCTAGAGGCCAATCATGACTCATGATAGCTGTATTGTTACTTGTCCGAAGTTCTTTCCATTTTTCTATTAAGATGAACCTCTTTCTTTTTCTGTGTTCTTTGTCATAAGTATTTAAGATTGCTCAAGTCCCTCTAACTTAAAACAATCAATAATAAATAAATAAATAGAGTAGATTCACATTATCTCCCTGTATCTTAGTTTTCTCATTCATAAAATGATAATAACAACAGCATATATCTAAAAAAAAAAAAGCATATGTGTGTGTGTGAGAGAGAGAGAGACAGGACATGAAATGAGCTATGTAATAATGTAAATCTGTAGAACTGTACTAAGTATAGAATAAGTGCTTTATAAGTTAATTATTATAATTATTAATGAATAAATAAGGCAAATTGTATTAAAAGTATTCATACACCATGAAAAACAATGGCCAATAAACGAGTTTGCCATATATTGCAGTTTCAATGTGAAAATTGAGAAGCAAGATACGTATTACTAGAAAATTACACTTTGCTTCATGATCTCATGATGTGTGTGTCAAGCTTTTCCGTTAGTTACATGAAAAAAAGGCCCACTATTTCTGCTGCTGCTTGGGACTATCCCATCCAAAGGTAAATAAAAGTCTACTTTTAAAAATATATTGTACATCAAATGTGCTGTATTGTGAACTGTAACTAAAGGCCATCTAACCCGTATACACAGGGCATATGCAATGAACTTTTGGAATCTTTTTCATATCCAGGGGCAGTAGTCTTCTCGATCCTAAGCAGAATTTCATTACAGAGGCTATAAACAGGGAGCAGGAAACGAGGACACATCACTGAGGCTGGGTCTGTATCTATTTTGTTTCAGAGGGATAGAATCCCCCTGGCGATGGCAGCCAAGCAAATTATTTTCTGCTCTTAAAACTTAAGGTTTTTCTGAAGAAAGCAATCCTTTCTACAGTGTAGAGATGAAAATTAAATGATAATAGGGAAGTTGGTGATATGAGGAGGCTGAAGAACAGCAGAGATACCATTATTAGGATGTTTTGTAAATGGTGGAACTTGTATATATACGTACACACACATATATACACACCAACATATATATACATACATATGTAATTTAACATTTAAACAGGTAATCATTTTAAGTGAAGTAAAAATATTTTAGAATTTTATATCATTTATATATACCTAAAACAATAATAAATTTGCAAAAGTGAGTCCATTTCAAAGCATTAATTTATTTATTAATTTATTAATTCCCATTTGTCATCAGGCTTTGAAGAAAATGGTGAAGGTCATATGTAATCCACTAAAATTTAAAAACCATGTACTTATTCTCCTGGTAAATTGAATAGATTTTGATTGTGTGTTATTTTGTTTATTTTTTAATTTCCAATAATTTCTAAGTAAAATAGATGGCCCACTCCTAAAAAATGTGCAGAATTGATGATGGGTTGATGTATTATTATACATCTGCACACAAATATATATATTCCCTTCAGTTTAATTTTTTTTACTTTAATTTTTCACTGTGATATATAGTTTATTTTTTTAAAGTGATCTAAATTCTCTTTGTGGTAGAAATAAGTTGTGGTTTAAACATGGCACCTGCTGTATTACCTTAGTCTATTCTGTAAGGCTACTGGCCAGACGAGCATCTCCTTGGTGGAGATGGAAGCATGGGGATGGGAAGTGTGCAGTGCATGCAGCAGGCATGAAGGAGTCTTGTGTGATCCCTTGAAGTTGAAGTGTCAAGGAAGACATACTTACCTATCTCATCTGGTATAAATGAGACCAAAAATGATCACAGTCAATGAAGTTGGCGGAGTTTAAGGACAAAATGAGTTGCAAGAAGAAAAGTACAGGATTCAATGGGAATTAATTTTTTATCACTTTCTTCCAAAGCAGCAAATTCTTAGAACTATCATAATTTTACACTTAAAAGTTATGGAAAAAGTAATCTTTAAACATTCACAGATTCCAACAAGTAGAAGAAAGGGAATAAAAAAGAAAAAGTGTGAGGAGTGGACTGTTTCCATTGTTTATAATCATTGTGTTTTGTGAAAATGTGCTGATAATTTAACCTAAAAGAATACCAGTGTTGTATTTATTATTGCATGGACTGTCTTATACATCTGAAAACTTGAATATTGCTTGAGTAGAATAAATTTCTCCTTATGCAATGTATAGTACAATTTGAGTTAATGAAAAGCCTGAGAGATACATAGTTCATTCATTCATTCATAGTTCACTAAATAAAGCACCTGCTTAGTGCCAGACATGATTCTAGGGGCTGGAAGTACATCAGTAAACCACAGCTTATCTTCAGGGATGATAGAGGAGAAATAGACAAAGAACAACAAACATTGTTTATAAGTAAATTGTAGCTATATTAGAAGGTGGTCAGTGCCATGGGGAAAAAGAGTGGAGTGAGTTTTAAATAACACTGGGAATGCTAGAAGAGTTATTACAAAAAGCTTCTCCAAAGCCCAAAACACAGTAAGTAAAGTGTACAGAAAGCCCTTAGGATGGGAGAAGATATTTGCAGGTTATGTTTCTGACAAAAGTTTGATAGCTAGAAGTCACAGAGAACTCAAACTCATTAATAAAAAAAGAACAAATGATCCCATTTCAATGTGGACAAAAGACTTGAACAGAAGTTTCTCTGAAGAAGACAGGTGCACGGCCTATAGACACATGAAAAAATGCTCATCATCTTTAATCATCAAAGAAATGCACACCAAAACCACTTTGAGATATCAGCTAACTCTAGTTAAGAGTAGCTCACATAATCAAATCACAAAACTATAGATGTTGGCGTGGATATGGAGAGAAGGGAACACTTCAGCACTGCTGGTGGAAATGTAAGCTAATACGTTCCTTTTGGAAAGATGTTTAGAGAACACATAGGGAACTAAAAGTAGAACTGCCCTTTGACCCTGCAATTCTTCTACTAGGTATATCCAGAAGACCAAAAATCATTTGACAACAAAGATATTTGCACCAGAATGTATACTGCAGCCCAATTCATAACTGCCAAGTCATGGAAGAAGCCCAACTGCCCATCAACCCAGGAGTGGATTAACAAATTGTGGTATATGCATACCAGAGAATATAATGCAGCCATAAAAAAATAGAGACTTTACCTCTTTTATGTTTACATGGATGGAGCTGGAACACATTCTCAATAAAGTATCTCAAGAATGGAAGAAAAAGTATCCAAAGTACATAGTACTATTATGAAACCAATGTATAATAAGCCACACTTGCATACAAAAGATAAAACACAACTATAGCCCAGGATGAAGGAGGAAAAAGGAGGGGCAAGGGAGGGGAGGGAGGAGGCTGACTGGAGGGAAGTAATCAGTGGGAACTCACCTATGTCGCATATTTCAAGGGTACATGTCAAATCTATTAAGAATAGAATAAAAATGTCTTAACATAATAAGTAAATGAGGTGAAGGCTATCTTAATCGGTTTGATGTAAGAATTCCAAATAATAAACAAAGTCAGCACATTGTACCTCATAAATGCATTAATGTACATAGTTATGATTTAATAAAAACAATTGTTAAAAGTATAAAAAAGAGGTGGTTACATTTGTTAACCCATAAAACAAGACTCAATAAATTCAAATAGTCTGAAATCATACCATGTTTTCTGACCATAATGGGATGAAACTAGATATCAATAATAGAAGAAAAACTGGAAATCCCACAAATATGTGGTAATAAGGAAACATGCTCTTGCTTGTGATACCAGTGCGTCACAAGAATGAAAGAAGAAAACCCAAAGGAAACTAGAAAATCGGTTTGAATGCAAATAAAAGCACAACATACCCAACTTACGGAGTGAAGTCAATATTCAGAGCTATAAACACATACATGAAATAAAATGAAAAGGATTACAAATCAATAACTCAATATTGCACATTGAGGAAGTACAGAAAGAAGTGTAAGTCAAATCCAAAGTTAGCAGGAGGAAGGGAATAATAAAGATTAAAGCAGAGATAAATCATTCAGAAAACAGAAAATCTATAAGAAGAATCAACCAAAATTGTTTCTTTGAAGAAATCAATAGAGTTGACAATGTTTACCTAGACATACAAAGAACAAAAGACAGAAGACACAAATAATGAAAATCAGAAATGAAAGTGGGACATTACTACTGAACTTACAGTAAACAAAAAGGATTATAGGCAAATAGTATGTACAATTGCATACTACAGCATTAGATAATATAGATAAAACTGACCAATTCCTAGAAGCACATATATTACCTAAATACCTAAACTAATACAAGAAGAAATACAAAATCTTAACACACCTACCAGATCAGTAATCAAAAACCCCTACTACAAAGAAAAGTCCAGGAACAGTTTTACTGGTAAATTTTTCCAAGCATTTAAATCAAAACTAATGTCAATAATTCTCAATATTCTCCAAATACCAGACAAGGAAAGAGTATCACATTATGATGCCAGCAATACCCTGATATAGAAGCTACCAAGAGATATCAGAAGAAAAGAATATTACAGACAAATACCCCTTATGAATATAGAAGCAAAAATCTTCAACCAAATACTGACAAACCAAATTCAACACCATATTGAAATTATACATTAAGCCATGACCAAGTGTGATTTATACTGGGAATGATGCAAGGGTGGTTTGACATAAGAAAATCAACCCACGGCATACACAGCATTAGTAGAAGAAAATCGAAAAATAGTCATCTCCAGTTATACAAAAAAGATCCTTGACAAAATCCACATGGAAAAGAGTAACTTGGGACCCCTTAACGTATGCTATGTATAGGTTAATATTAATTCAGCTTGGATCAGCAGCCTTAATATAACAGCTAAAACTTTACAACATTTAGAAGAAAGCATAGTGGTAAATCTTAATGACCCTGGATTTGGCAATAAATTCATATAGATGACATCAAAAACATGAATAAAAAAAGAAAAAAACAAAATTGGACTATCTGATAATTAGAAACTTCTCCATTAATGGACATTCTCAGGAAACTAAAGAGATAATATACAGAATGAAAGAAAATATTTGTAAATCATATATCAAATATTGGTTTGAAATCTAGAATTTTCATAGAACTCCTAAAATCTAACAACAATACCATACTATAATTAAATATGGTCAAAAAGACTTGAATAGATATTTCTCCAGATGAGGTACACAGAGGGCCAATAAGTATATAAAACGATGTTGAATATTATTAGTCAATAGGAAAATGCAAATTAAAACCGCGTATGGCCCCCTCTCGCATGACTGGGAGTAATGTAAAATAGCACAGGAAAACAACGTGAAAATTCCTTAAAAAGGTAAATATAGAATTAGAATATGCTAGGACCCAGCAATTCCACTCCAATATATAGACCCCAAACATTTTAGAACAGGGGCTCAAGCAGATGCTTGTTCACAAATGTTCATGCAGCATTATTCATAATAATTGAAAGGCAGTAACAAATCCAGTGTCTATTAAAAACAGAGTAGATAAGCAAAATATGATTGTACACACTCACACACATATACAGAGGGTGGAAACTGTATTCAAATTTTCGGAAAGAAAGAAAAACTGCATTAAAATTGTAATATTCAATATATATGATAACAAAAGATAAATACCTGTTACGTTTCAGTACCTTTTTTTAATTGCAGAAGACAAATGTGGGCTCGGTGCCTGTAGCTAAAGCGGCTAGGGCACCAGCCACATACCCCAGAGCTGGTGGGTTCAAATCCAGCCTGGGCTTGCCAAACAACAATGACAACTACAACCAAAAAAGAAAGAAAGAAAGAAAGAAAAATAGCCGGGCCTTGTGGTGGGTGCATGTGGTCCCAGCTACATGGGAGGCTGAGGCAAGAGAATCGCTTAAGCCCAACATTTGGAGGTTGCTATGAGCTGTGACACCATGACACTCTACCCAGAGCGACAGCTTGAGTAAAAAACAAACAAGATAAGGAGTTAAATGTGATTTGTGTCTCAAAAAAAAACAAACAAAAAAAGGTGCCAAATGTGAATTTGTGTCTTACAATTTTAAGACAGTTTTTTCCTTTCGTAAAATGTGTCCCTTGGTATCCTCTGTGTATATAATTCAGCCATGAGTAAACATGGAAGTTCTGACACACGGAGCAGTGTAGATGAATCTTGAAAACCGGCATTGTATTGAGTAAGAAAGCCAAACTCAAAAGGGCAAAGACTGTGTGTTTCCACAGACATAAAATATCTAGAATATGCAAATTCATAGGGACATAAAGTAGATTAAAACCTACCAGGGCTTGAGGATGGAGGGAGATGAGAGTGTATCGATTAGTTGGTATAGATTCTCTTTGATGTGATGCACAAAATTGAAAATACATAGTTGTAGGAGTTACACAATATTGTGAATGTAATCAATCCCACTGTATTATACACCACTAGTCAAAGTGATTAAAATGTCCAAAACATCTATCCACCTATCTGTCTTGAAAATAAAAAGAATATGGAGAGATCAGTACAGGCCTAATGGCGAAGATTATATTTAAGGTACAACCCGAAGGTGAGGAAGGAGTACTTTGCTTATATCAGAAAAGCCTATTTCCAGCAAAGGAAAATCTGGTGTGAACAGGGTGAGGCATGCACATATTTGGATGTGTGAGGAGCAGTGAAAAGCTGGCGGGCCAGAAAGGAGTGAGCCCAGGGGCCATGGAGAATGAGATTAGAAAGAAGAAAGGCACTCGCACTTTATCGGTCTTGCAGCACATCATTGTGCTTTGACTCTCATTCTGATAAAAGTACCTGAGTCCTGGACCATTGTCAGGAGGAAAATGACAACGAGCTTAGCTTTATTTTAAGAGGATCACTTGAATGTGCTTAAAGCAGACTAATTGGGGGAAGGTTGAAAGGGCATCCTTTAGAGAGAGAGCAGTTAGGAGACCCATGTAATAATCCAGAAAAGGGATGATGATACTGAGCCGAAATTCCCAAGAAAAGCCATTCATGCACAGTAGATTAGATGAATTTTAAAGTCCAAAAGAGAGATATCTTAATAATATATTGTAGGGAACATTGGCTGTATTATAGTGGCATAGTAAAATGTTTTTATTATTTTTATTGGGTATTATTATTTAGGATTATGTCATTGATTAAAAAGTGAAAGAGGTAAAAAAAAGTAAATAAAAAAACTTTTTGTTAAATATAAAACAACAAAGATTCTTAAAATGCAAGGTTTTAATTTAAATAACACTATAACATACTTGAAAATTACTGTTGTTCTCTCATTTGCGAACCTTAAATATGGGGCATTGCGTGAGTCCAGCAATAATTGTGTTATACATATACTAATAAGAACATAACCATAAGACATTAAAAAGAAAAAAATTATGAGAATCAAAAGAAAGATTCATTTAAAAATTAGGGTAAATTCTTACTATAAAGTTTCAAGAACAAAGCAATAAGTTAAGCTAACAAAAATATGGGCAGAATTCATTTCAATATGGTACATCATTATAATTCTAAAAAGTGAAAATGCATACATAGAAGTAGAGTATATAATTCTATTTTTTATTTAAACATAAATGTTGGTGGCATCAAGATGATGAAGAATTGCTATTTTTGGAATAATCATTAATTTATATTTTCAGTGAACTAAATATGAATGGAAAATCATTGATAATTATGATTTAGTAGGGCAGACATGATTTTAGTACTATATTTACTTTGTTTTTGAATAGTGCATGGCTAGCTGTTGTATACTAAAATTTTAATTGGTAGTAGTAAGTAAGGAAGAACAGGGTATAGAGAATTCATTGTGTGATCACTGTGCCTTTAAGAACACTGGAAGAATTTTAAAGTACTCTCTCATAAAAGAACCAATGATGGAGCTTCCCTTAGGGAGGAAAGCTCAGCTCTGTTTAAAACAAAGCAGAACCATGAAACATTCTTATACTCACGACACCATACCTCCTTTTCATAGTTTGGGTTGCCCCCATACAAAGTACCACACTGAACATCCACTTTAGAATTGCGATGGACAAGGCATCCCTTTCACCCCTCACCGCCAAAACTCCTCACGAATAATCATTAGCCATTCCTGGCTTCTATCCAACAGTTTAATAAATACTAGAAGGGTCCTGGGCCTCAGCTGCATTGCTAGCGTTAGATACAGAAAGGCAATGATGGGATTCTGAGTGACATTTGCTGAATAGCATCAGTGCAGCAAAATGACTATCAACTGTCTATTAACCAGTGAGCATTATAAAAATATGTATTTTATGTTAGAGTATGTGTGGCAATGCTCATTCAAATAGGTCATCTTTAGCTTTATAGAGTTTCTTTACCTACATCAGAAAATTGGTAGTACATAGCATCATAATATTTGATAATTCTGCTAAAAATCATTGTTTTATACAATTCATATAGATATGCTCTTCCTTGCTCTTCTAGGTAATGTTAATGACCTTTATTCCAGGTAAATAATGATTCATAATACTCGATGTATATAAAACAAAGCAGTCTGGGTGATATTTAAGAAATAGTCATTAGGAATATATTATTGATTTGATGAGGGACGTCTTCAATTTGATTTGTGGTGTTATTACTCAAAATTTCACAGCTCTTATCACTGAATGCCTTCATAAGAGTAGAAAAATATGGTAGGGATGGAAAAGGAGAATCCCTTTTCCAAACTCCCACATTGTTCATAGAAAGAAGAAAATTTCTCCTTTGCTCTTAATGGGAAGGAAAAAATATGGGAGAAGCTATTTTAGTTTTTCTCACTCTTTATTCTTCAAGGCAGAAAAGAACAACTTTTGGTGTATAAGAAATAGAGAAAGGGACTACGTAGGCATAAATTATAATTTTTGTTTTCCAGAGTAGCCTCTTTTCAGGATTTATTCCTGCTCTGTGTTTTGGGGCATGCTCTGGCCTGGGAGGGAGAAGAGACTGGGGCTGCAGGGTGCCTCAGGCTAATGGATAGGGCTGCTTGGTCGGCAGTGAAGGGTTAGGATGTCATATCCAGGCAGTGGCCCAAGCATGTATCTTTACCTTTCTGCCTCTGACTCCTGAATCTTATTTCCCAATTCTTTCAAAATCTCTAGGGGAAGAGTGAAGCCTCTTTCTCTAGCTTGAAACTCCAACATTAGTCAATGTGGGTGCAGTTGCTCTATGATGGGTGTAAACACATGGCAGACGCCTGAGTGTGTCTTATCCTTGGCGGCTTTCTGGGCCTATTTTCCTAACATGAAAGAAATGTAAACTTTTGTCTCTGGTCTTGAGGCCATCATCTCAGATTGGTCTTTTGCCTTGGCCAACAATGAAATAAGTGAAAGGTTGTTTCATTAAATCATATTAAAGAGACATAGAATAAGGGAAATTACTAATTAGCGCTACCCGCCCAGTTTCTGATGTGAGATTTCACCTTGATGAGACGTGACTAGAAAGTGAACCAGCTTTCTTGATGAATTTCCCTAAAAAATAATTTTGTAGACCATGAAAGTACTTGAGCTTTTTTTTTTTTTTGAGACAGAGCCTCAAGCTGTCCTCCTGGGTAGAGTGTTGTGGCATCATAGCTCACAACAACCTCCAACTCCTGGGCTCAAGCAAGTCTCCTGCCTCAGCCTCCCAAGTAGCTGGGACCACAGGTGCCCGCCACAACGTCCAGCTATTTTTTGGTTGCAGCCATCATTGTTGTTTGGTGGGCCGGGCTGGATTCAAACCCGCCACCTTAGGTGTATGTGGCTAGTGCCTTAGCCACTTGAGCCACAGGCGCCAAGCCAGTAATTGAGCTTTTAACTCAAAACCTTTGTTATTAACCCCCCAACAAATCTTTCCTAATTTATAGATAAAAATTTTACCAATATATATTGACCCAACAATGTAAATAACCACTTTGAATGTCGACCAAGAATTGATACACTACAATCAGGAATTTAGAACATTTATTGCAAGAGCTGAATAACTGTAAATAACGTAGAACTGGCAAAGCAGTAACAAGGATAATTGTTTAGATATTTATTCTGTCAAAGTCATCAAACACCCCTCACAAACCGACAAAAATGTACTTCAATAAGCAATGCACCCCTACCCATTATTTTCCATTATACTGTGGAAAAATGTGAACTGCTATTTACAAAGTAATTTTATTTTTTGGTAAGAACAAATTAACTATCAGATTAGCAAACCTTTTTTTTTTTTTAAGTTTTTTTTTTGTTATTTTTTTTTTTTACTTTTAAACTGATGGTGAACCGTGGCATTAAGATAACTTCCACTTCTTTCAATAAAGACATTTTGTTGCATGCTATTTATTTGTTTAAATCATCTGTCATGCCTTAACAAAAACCTCCTAAGAATGTTCGAATTTGGATTTGTTTGCACGTGCAACTGAGATCTTATTAACATTAGTTGTCACCTTGTTGGTTTGACCTAAGTGACAATATGCTGGTACCTGCCAGGCATTGACCAACTATGATAACAAACAGTTAAACAGCAATAATTAGAGATTTATCCCTTTATTTCCCCCAACTACCCTACCTGGAGAATGTTCTGTTACAGCATGAAGGCACAACACATTAAATATTTTGTGGCTATGGTCTAATAACACTTGTGTTACAACAACATTATTGGATATGAGAATCAACACAAACGCGGCCATTTCAACAAAGTTGGAGACACACATTTGCCAAATTTAAACTAGCTTTGAATAGTAATTTTTCTTCCATATATGTTAATTTTGAGATATTAGTTTTGTATGAGTGACAAGTACAGAATATTATATCACTTTTAACAGATAACACTTTCCCATTACTCTCTCACTTAATGGTACTAATTAAGTGACTTTGCTTTTGCCTACTTTGAAAATAAGAACATCAAAAAATAGGTTCTGAATTTCCAAGCTTTTGCAAAAGTACCTTTTTTGTACAAGGTTTTCATTTTTTGTTTCATCTTTATTTTTTACAGCACTCCAGCATCATAAGTGACTGTACGAAGAAGATTTCAGAACCTTTTTTTTTTTTAAACACAAGTGTCTGAGATCCTTGGAACAATGTGTGTCAAGACACGTTACTAACGCAGAAACACCTCACTAAAAGAAATAACAACAAAGTAGTAAATTAAAACAATAAAAAAGAAGCAACAATAAAACACAGAATTATGCTACAACATTTTTAGGTGAACATTATAAGTACACAAAAGTTGTTAATAATAACTTGCTTCTATTTACAAATACTTTAACACTGATTGACTTACAAGTGTCCACTAACATTGTTAACAGCACAATAGGTTTAATGCTTATTTTTTTTTAATTTTGTTTGAAGTATAATGTCAAGTATAGTGGTCCCAGCACAAATCAATGACAAAAAGAGCACAATTTTCTAACTGGATATGTTTGTCAATCACTCTAATCCATGGAACTTTCTTACTCTCCAAATGCATATTCTATTATATTCATAGCAGCAGTCCAGGGTCAAAATAAAATGTAATAATAATAAAAAAAATTTGCACAATGGAGATATCTCTGGAGAGTTTAATAAATTCTAGTAAACAGGATCACATGGCTAGTAGAACTATCTTCTCTCTTATGTTGCAAAACATTATGTTCTCCATAGTGCTAACACAAAGTTATGGGTATCCCTGCTAGAAGGGGCATAGTTCTAGAGATCTATTGAATACATAAAGCTCTGACACACAGGATATTAGCATGTCTATTTAGATTAAAGTTATCAGGTCCCAGATAGCCTTTTCTTAGAGTTGGTGCTCTTTAGGACTCTCAATAGCACCTCCTGCTTGCTTATAAGACTTCAGATTCGCCAGAGGAATGTCTGTCATGTGGCTGCCATTGTTGAAATGGCCTTCGTTGGCGCCATACTGCTTACGGTCATTGAACTGGTTCCTGTTGCTGTCTTCTTTCCAGGCTCTGGTCAGGGTGTGCCCATTCACAAGCTTGTCCTTCTTCACCCATTCTTTCTGGGGTGCAAAGGTTGAGAGAGGAGATTTGGGGTGTTGATATGGACCTAAGCCAGGAGGCATCCAGCAGTTATCAGAGTGACCCAAAACCAAGCACTCTTGAGTGCACATCTCTGTAGCTTCAGCTAATCCTCGGGGACCTAAAGGCCCATCTGTAAAGGACAATAGAGAAAACAAGAAAAGAACGTGGTTAATTTTTTTTTTTTTCTGAGACAGGGTCGCACTCTGTCACCAGGGCTATAGTACAGTGGCATAACCATAGCTCCCAGCAACCTCAAACTCCCAGACGTAAGTTATCCTGCCGACACTCACAAACTCCCATGTCCAGCCAGTCACAATTTTTAATCTAAATTATCTCCTCTGAGATAAAATGCATTAGTGATGTCATTTTTTCTCATAAAAAGTATATTGAATTAAACAATTCAAAGACATTTTATCTATCTTTTTTTAGATCAACAAAAAAGAAATCAAATTTGTCATGGAGAGAAGATTTATCTCTTCTTTCTTCAGTCTGTGCTTATTTCCCAAATCACAGATAGGTAGACAGATAGGCCAAAAGAGAGACATTAGCAAATGTATATAACTGTTGTGTTTCATTTATGACCATTTCTTCCACGGAATCCATATTATTATGGATTTTTATTCTAGAAATGTGCAAGAAAATATTTGTATTAGTGATAAATTATGAGAAGTAGAACAACTTTATGTGCAGTGTTCAGGAACATGTAAATACAAGAACTCCAAGAAATAAGCAAGAAAAAAAAAAGACTACTTGACACATACGTCATTAAAAATAAATACTCTATGTCTTTACATAAAATGTTCTTCTGTATAAACCATGGGTATTTTTTCTATATAAAATTATACGGAAATATTTTTGCACATTTAAAAAAACAAAACATATGAATTTTAACGAACAGTTTAAGGAAATTATCTTACTAAAGACACACCCGGTCAGCTGCAAGCAGTCTGTAATCTAAGTAAATGAAGATTCCGTTTGCACCCCAAAACAATGTTTGTTTCTGCTAAGCTTAACTAATTTCTAAATTTCTAAGGTATAAACCTGAATCTAAATTACAAATTGAATCACATGGAATTCAACAGTCAGAGAGAAGAAAGTTACTGTAGAATTTATCTTTTATTTTTCCCAAGCAAGCAAGCAAGCATGTATATTTTATCCAGGATTTCATAAGTAAACTCTTTTTGTATTGTGTAAAGTGGAAATCAACTTTTTACTGAAAAGCAGCATAACTCACATGGTTAAGAAAGGACTTGGATTTTATTGCTATTTTCCCCCTTGGTCAAACAGTGAAGGGATTAGTGCTAGTTTGGAAATTAGGAATTAATTTTCAGAATGAGGTTAAGTGGATAGGCAAAAATGCCCAAGGCATAAAGCATTTTCCAAAGCACAGTCACAAAAAAAAGAAAAAAGAAAGAAAGAAAGAAAGAAAAGAGAGAGAAAATGAAACAAACATACTGTAAGTTTGTTTAGTTAACCATTAAAATAACTAAAAGTTACAATATAAGTCTTCCCTAAAACCCAAATTAGCACAACTAATATCATTAAATGCCCAATAATTATGGGCTTTTTATACTAAAATCTATTTGCCTTAAGAATACTATACTAATTTCTTACGTGTGGAAAAATGTCTGTTGAGTTGGGCAACAGTTGGTAGCAAATAACTGAGATAACAAACCATAGGGGACATCAGAATGGACCCTGAATATTAAAAACAAAAAAAAAGTGGCCAAAATGCACTATTTCATATAAACTCAAATTTTAGCCATTTTTATATCTAAAAGTCTGTTCTTTAGAATAACCTTAAAATTTCTTCCCATCTGACCTGTATTCCCATCCTCTCAAAAGCAAACAGTTTTACTTTGTTTAAACATATATTCATTACTTAAAACCATTTCTCTCACAAATCTCCAATGATTACTTACTTCCTCGGATATTTAATTTAAACTTCTCTATGAGCTTTACTTTGCCCTCTGTAATCCGGCCACATTTTAAAAGTTCAAACTAATTTCTCACTTTCTGTTCCCTTTGGTGTACTTAGTGACTCTGCATCCACAAAGCTAACACATTTTGCTTAAGCCAATCTATGCTTGCTTGCACTAGGATCACAGGCTTAGAAGATGTTTTGTGCCTGGCCTGTTTTCATTTAATTACTGACTCCTTCCAGGGTCAGCTAGTGTCCCACGGACCACAAGCAAGCTTCCATACCTAGGCCGATTCATGTGTCAAACGCACTGTGAAGATTTCCCCAGATCTTCCTTTACTGATGTGTAACAACCTTCCTAACGGAGCTGCCTCAATGCTTACTTTAGTGGCTTTTTCATCTTTTAGGGAAAGTTCTGCATGTTTGAAAGTTTTTATTTTTGTTTTCTCCCAACTAGATTGAAATTCATTCATGGGACGGAGGTGGGGAGGCAAATGGCATATCAGTCTTCTGATTTCCTCAAAGTGTTAGGAAATAGGAGTGATCTATGAGTAATGTTCATTGTTAATTAAAATTTTATAAGGTCAAAAATGTTCTGAGAATTATTAAAGCCATCCCCTGCTTAAAGGCAGCCTTTAAGTCATTATAATATAAGATGCTGATTTCACACACCTTACAACAAAAGCTTCTTCAACAGCAAAGTCCTCTGCATAGCAATACTTTGTGACAGTTTACACATGAATTATTTATTTTCTTTGTTATACATATTCACTCTTTTCTAGACATCAATGGAGATGAAATAGTTAATCACCAATTGAGCTTATAATATATCATGAAGACTATAAGCTAACTCTTATTTAAACTTTATTTTCTAGCATTGTCTAATAAGGTCTCTTTTATTTGTAATATCTCTAAAGAAGAAGAAGTATTCGCTAGCTCAGAAATGTCAGTGAAATCAGCTTTTTATTGAGTTGATCAAAAAAGGGAGAACTTGCAAGGTCATTTTAAATTAGCCTAATCTAACCCACCCTGCCATCTTATTAAATTAAGATATATTTACCAACATTGAGAATGATGTGTGTGTGTATATAAGAATCCATGGACCTTAGTTTTCAGCACTGAGTGACACATTCTTACCAAATAGAATTTATCACTTTTTTTTGTTTGTTTGTTTTGAATTTATCACTTGTAAAAAATTTCAGAACTGATAGCATTTATTTACTCCACAACCATTTACTGAGCATGTACCATGTATGGGCTGGCCCTGCCACAGGCACCAAGTATATATCTGTGAACAAAACAAGTGTCAACACTACTTCAATGATCTGGGATCTATCCCAAGAAACAAAAGAACCAACAACAACAACAAAAAAAATACCTTAAAGTGAGAGTGATGTAAAAGATGTCAGAAATTTAACTGATTTAGAGAGGGTTTTTTTTTTTTTAAATCTTTATAAGCTAACAAACTTTGTTCCAGGTTATATCATTTCTTACATTTAATATTACATTTCTTACATTTAATATTTCTTATACACATTAAGATGTGTACAAGTAATTTTTTTGTATACTATACACAATCTTTAATTTGTAAACACAGATTTATTTTTAATAAGTAATGTTGTTATTTGGGAATTGTACTTCCCATGATTCATTCTAGTAAATCAATTTGATGGACTTTGATAAAATATGTAAATAAATGTATAGAAGTTTTGTAGGTTCCTAGGTAAATATTTTAGGTAAGTGACTGTTGTAAAGATAAGTTTACAACAGTTTAGGTAAGTGATAAGATAAGTGTAGGTAAGTGATAAGTTTAGGTAAGTTTAAGATAAGTTTAGGTAAGTGATAAGTTGTAAAGATCCATCCTCAGGCTGGGCACACCCAATGGCACTAAAAAATAATACATTATCTTTGATATATATTTTTTTATTATTACTATAAGTCAGTGTCTTAATAAACAAATACTTCTATTTTTCATGCATGCATACTCTCAACATGCCTCACGTGTCACTGCACTGAATCATTATTACTTATTTTGAGCTTTTGTGTGTAGGGGCGCTTCTGGCTGTGTTTGTTCACACGCAATCATGAGATTATGTGTTTTTTCTGTTTCTCCAACTTTTTAATAAGTTGCAGAATGTCCAGTTTTTGGTACATCATGAAATATCTGTTTCTGTTTACAACCCTGATCAGGATCCTGTTTCTAAATACTTACTTTCTTTTTTTTTTTTTTTTAATTGTTGGGAATTCATTGAAGTTACAAAGAACCAGGTTATGCTGATTGCATTTGTTAGGTAAAGTCCCTCTTATAATTGTGTCCTGCCCCCAAAAGGAGTGTCACACACTGTCACTCATCTTATAGTTTCAGAATTATACTAATTTATTTCCTTTCTTTTAAAAATATTTAAAATCCTATGCTTAAATTTTAAACACTAAAGCATTTATTGATTTAAAACTAATTCTTTGTTCCCTTTGCACAATTTTCCATCTATGAGTTTGATTACCCTTTTTTGTTTTTGAGTGTTAAAAAAATGCAAGTGCTGAAAAACTGTACAAGCCATCTGTCTCTGCATTTAAATGTTGAAATCAAAAACAAAAGCACATAATAACAAGCTTCTGGAAAATTGTCTCAGTTAATAATTATATCAGGTGTCAAAGTATTTTCTTCATCTTCATACAACTCACCTTCTCACTCAAAACCAAACAAAATATTTTCTAAAGGTTTGGGTATTAATCATGATCAGCTGCCCAAATTACTGGTTTTTAAAGATGCAAGTTTACGAAGACCCCATATGCCGGGGGTGGCGGGTTCAAACCCGGCCCCAGCCAAAAACTGAAAAAAAAAATACAAGTTTATAAGATAAAGCTATCTAAATTAATGGAACTCCAGTGATATTTAAGTGGTAGGATACTTGAGTGGTCCTTGATGTCGTTTTATTATACTCAGAAGCAAAACCATTACTTCATTGATTACTGCCGTAATGTGATTAACAAGTAGCTTCTGGCCTGTTGAACAGATAGGATACTTTTCAACCTGATTATTTGAAATCCTTTAATTACAAAGCTAGAAAATGGTACTTAAAAAAATGAGACTTCTCACATTACTGGTTAGATTTTATACTATGTGAAGATCTGGGTTTTTCCGTGCATGAATTTTTCTTAGAATTTTTACTGTTAGGTAAAAAAACCTCAACAGACTGCCAAAATTGAATTATAAAATGGATAATTCATTTTTATATAATTTTGGGTCAAGTTTATCATATCTCACTAAAGTTTTCATTTTTCTCCATTTTTATTATAGAAAAAATCCTGTTTGATACAATACAGTTCTGAAGGCCAAATTACAAAATTCTTTTTATGGTATGAACATCTATCACTAGTTTTGTGCACAACGTTTGTTCCTAAGTTCCACTTTTGCTGTGTTTCTCTAAGACTTTACATTAGCATGAATGTATAGTATAGACTTGTGCATTACCAAAAATCGTAAAAGAAAGATGGATCCACTGATTTGAATTTGCCAAAGCAGTTTCCCTGACATTTAGGTGTAATTGTATTTTAAAATAATGTCCTCTTTATGTAGACCTTTACTCTTTGATTTTGCCTTGCATTTACTGTTATTTGTATGTTAAAAAAAATCTTATTGTTTTTACTTGTCCTGGTCTTAACCAATCTTCCCATAATAGAATTTCAGGGAAACAGACATCCTCACTCATTCATTTCAAGTTAACTTTAATTTTTCTAAGATCTTAACACAACAAAATTGAGTATTTTTACTGGCTCATTTTACCTCTCAGTTTATTTACATATGAATATTGTTTGAGAAAATGTATAACAACATATCCTTTTTGTGTGGGTTGGCTTGAACAGAAAGCTAAATGTTTATATAAATCTGGAGGAACCAGAAAATGTCAGAGAAAAATACAATTGGGGCAGCCTTTTCTCCACTGTTTCATCATCGTGTTCTACAGCTATTGAATAGTTGCTATTACAAATGAAATCAGTTAATTTTCTTCAAATTTAAACACGGGAAAAATTAAGTTCAAATATGACAGTTGGCATGAAAAACAGGGAAGTATTACCATTGCCCTCATTTCCTTTGGAATCTATTTCGGCTTCAGACCACTTTATTCTATGCTCAATTGATACTTTTAAAGCAGATTCACATGGAAATACATAGTTATTTAGTTATCATTCTGCTCTTAGACAGAAAAACAACCAGAGGGCATGAGTTTCACCGCCATTATAATTCAAATTTTGTATGTTATTTTACAGACTATTTATGTGAGCAGTCTAAATCCAAAGATGCATAAGGCAAATTTGGGTATAATTTACAGAGGATGATTTTCCATTCATTCATTAATGGATTCATTTAATTTCTGATTCAGCTCATGTTAGGTTCAAATGATAGAACATCTAAAATCAAAACCAATCCAGAAATCTCCAGTCACATGATCATGACAGTTACAGCAAACAAAGAAATAGATTTTAGCATTTAGTGAAACCATGAATTAACAGACTTTGAAAAAGTAATTTCAGGTTCCCTAGCGCCAAGTTTCTCATCTATAAATTGAGAGGAAAAAAACCGCTAGATTTGGATGCATGACCACTATGCATTCTTTTATTCTTTAATTAAGTATCACTGTGGGTTGTCATCAATATTACCAGATAATCAAACTTCCCAATGTTGTTCTGTTTTGCTAATGAGAAAGCCCATGGTAGGGTACAGAAAGATAAATCTATTGTTCTGGTAGATTATTACTGAGGCTGCCTTCATGTTCTGGAATGTACAATTATATTTAGAACAACTCTATTTCTAGATCTAAATAAAAACCTATTGGTTTCATCAGAGTTTTAACTCTGCATTTGTGAACGCATCTACAGTAACCTTGAGAAACAAACCCCAAAACCCACACCACAAGGATTTGACGAGACCTTCCGTTACCAAGTAAACAAGGATTGAATGTTTTACACATTCCCTCATACAGATTTTTTCGTTGTCACAGATGAAAAGTCAACGTTTGCAGATGGAGACAGTCCAAATACAATAACACATGGCCACACCACGCTGCGGATTCTCTGCCAGAGAGGATATTGCTATTTGAACAGACTTTATAGCTCACAAAGAATGAAGAGCAATTCCTTACATATCTTCAGCCTTATTCTGTTATGGGATGAATATCAGCTGCCTTTTTCTCATCTGCTAACACTAACTGTTGAAAAGAAAATTGCCTCCCCTCGATTTATGTACTCTGCATTTGCAGCTTACACTGCAATCAGTTGATGACCACAGCCTAAAGGCACAGCCTTCCACTGATGACTTAAACTAACTTTCGCATTTTAACCACATCACTTGATGTGAAACACCTTATTTGCTTCTTGCAGCTCATATTTACTGTACTACATTTCATCATTTCTTTTAATAGCATTTGGTGTTCTTGTTTTAGTGATTCGCCCATATATTGATATCTCCTGAATCACTCCCCATTTCTTGCAATTTGCATTGTTTCTTAGACAAACTTCCAATCTTATTTGATGTGAAACCCATCGTAAGAATCCGATCTAAGCTGCTTAGCAAGAAAGTGTTTTCTAGAGATTGATTTCGGGTTAAAATCCAAATTAAAAATAAACAATTTTGATCATAGTTTTCCTCCTTCAAAAGAAAACGTTGCAGTTTTGCTTGCCTGAATCCAAGCCTGTCATACACAATGTTGTGAAGTAGTTTGCCTGACACAATGTGCCCGGTTTCCTATACTCCAGGAATATTTAAAAGAATGAAGGGCTGGAGAAACTGGTGAAGTTCATCTTCATACTCACAATCTCTGACAATTTTCACCTGGGGCACTTACAACTGCAGGTGTATTTCTCTCCTATTCCTACTTCTCTGAACTGAATTCTGAACTGAATCCTACTTCTCGCTGTATTCAGAGGGGATGGAGACTTGTCCCAGGTGACTTTAAGCCTTGGAGAAATTAAGGAAAATACTAAGTTATTAAGGATTTAAGGGCATAAAATAATGTAATTACTTTAAAAGATGTCTGAAGGATTATTTTTAAAATGGGATGAAACATCAATATGGTCCATGTGACTGTAGGACCATGTTTACACCTGGATTGTCTCATGATCGCTTTGAATTAATACAGCATAATTCAGTGCTTCCAAATGAGAATATGCCCAGGAGCCAACTAGGAAAATCATTAAAATGCAGATTCTGACACGAGAAGTCCGGGTTACTCCCTAGTTCTTGCATTTCTAACAATTCCTCAAGTGAGGCTGCTGACCGTGTTTAAGGATCACACTTTGAGATGCAACCACATTGAGACTTACCACTTTCCATTCTGTCCCCCCCCCCACAGTGGTGGAGGTACCTGAAGTTCTCAGGCATCTTTATGTGTCATAGCGAGAGTATTTTAATGCCACTGAAAATTCTGATTGAGTACATTTAGGGTGGAATCCAAGGATGTTGAATGCTAACAAGTTCTCCAGGCTCTGCCCCTTTCCCTGCTTTCTCTACTTCATCTCTAGCCTTCCTGCTTTAGTTTCCTTCGATGGTGTCACAACCTTTCCCAGACCCCTAGTTGTTGGCTCAGGGCTCCTTGCCCCCACACAGGCTGACGTGATGACGTGGCCTCACATAGCATACATAAACCGGTGATTCCTCAATTTATATTTCCAGCCCTTTCTTTTTCTTCTAGGTGCCACGTCAGCTTCACTAAGTTTCTTGTGTGCCTTAAACATACCAAGCTTCACATGGGCTAAGGGTGTTTGGCTTTGCTGTTCTTTATGCCTGGAATAATGTCAGCATTGGCCTTGGGATAAGTCACTCCTTCTCTTGGTTTAGGTGTCCCCTCAAAGTCAATTCTTCACAGAAGCATTTCCCGACCATCTTGAGAAATAATAATATCCACTACGCAGGCATTCTGTATCACCTTCTCCAACTTTATTTTTCTTGATAGAGTTCATCTCTTCATGTCACATTGTACACATTAGGCAAATGATCTGTCTCTCACACTGGAGTATAAGCACCACAAAGGCATGTTGCTTTTTGCTAGTTACATCTAATTGCTTAATATACATTATTTGGAAGAAAAAAATGAAGTTTGTCATGAGCCTCAGGACAATGATCTAACAAAAAAAAGGACTATGTGTAAAATATATTATATGGCAGATAATTCCCACTGAGAAAATAGTTAATAACAGTGACACTTCTAACTTGGATGTGAGAAACACTGGTGAGAATTCATAACATACAATTTTCCCAAAGTACTATGTAAAATATCTAAATGGCATGAACAAGGGGAAAATAGCTGTATTCCAAAGCACTTAGAGTCTACCTTACTTTCTAGTTCGAATAACTGGAAATGCCCCACAGTAAAACATAATTAGGTTGTTTCTTATATTCCAACTAGCCACTTAATTATGCCAAACAGTTCATAATTTCTTTAACCAACAGAGCTCTTCAGACATCTTCAGAAATCCAGATTCACAAAATATGTAACAAAACAATTCTTTAAACCCTGAAGATACTATAATATTTATTAGCAATTAAGAGCTCTAATGAGTAGCAGATAACTAGACAAGATTTAGCCCTTTGGAACAGGTATAATAGAGCGAGTGGGAGGATATTTTTATAAAAATTAAGTTGTTTAGCAAATGTCCTGAAATTTTAAAGGTACTTTATCCTCTACAAATATATTGGCTTACAATAATAAAAGATGCAATTACTTTTCATAAAGTTTAGCCTTTAAAGGAAGGCTAATATGTCAGATTAGAATGCATATAGAATGTTATTATACAATTCATTGCTTAAACTGACTTGTACATAAAAAAATACTGCTCTAAAATGGGAAGAAATAAAATGTTATATTTTGAAAGAATCTCCTAAGGGAACTGTTGAAAATACCAATACTCCATTATTGAAAATCGCCTGTATAATAGAGTTTTTAGAGAGAAATCTCACCCTCTCAGTGTGATACATGGGAGGATTAGCTTTTGCTATCTAAAATGTATGTTTATCTCTGAACACACCTTGAAAATCCACAGAAATTACTCTATTAATACCAGCCTTTGCAAGAGACATTTCTCTCTTAAAATGGTAAATATTATATGTTAATTTTATAACATCTTTATAAATTTAGGTTACATTTTCTGCACTGTTTTCTACTGTTTATTGCCAGTCACTGATTACCTTTTTTTGATTAAAGAAATTACACCTTTTTAGTTTGTCACTATTTTATTAGTAGTTTCATCCTTTAAAGATAAAATTTAGATGCAGAATTTTAGGAAAACCTGAATTATACTCAGAATGAGGTGTCTTGGTAAATGTAAGAAAACAAAGTGGCCAAAAATTCTTGGTAAGTAAAATGTGCCCTTGCCTTTTGAAAAGTTGTCTTTTTGCTTCTTTTGAGATATTACAATGCCTTCTTCAGAGGAGTTACAGCTAATCACATTTGCTTAGTACCTGGATCGTGAATACTTTACAATTTAAACATGCCTTTATGATTTTCCAATCTATCTTATTAAATTAACCCATCTCTTGAACATAGCTGGTAGTTGACTACTCTGATAAGCCCATTGACATACAATGTTATTGACCAAAACGCTAAATATTATCCATTGGAAGAAGATCTGCATTTCATTCAGATTCTTATAAAGCCGCTTCAATCCAAGCTAAGAGATGCTTGAGGCACAGTGGCAGATGTACGTGCACGTAAGGCAGAGAAGGCTTTGAGACGTTCATTGAATCACAACATGAAAGCATGGCTCCCCATGTGGCAGGATCTCTCCCATTTCACATAAAAGAGATGGCACTCAAAGAGAGTTTAGTGAAGAAACCCATTATGGAGTGTGGGCTGGGAAAGTGAACTAATAATGAGTGACGATGAGGCAAAAACAGGGAACTATCACCTCTGCAAGCGCAAGAGTAGGATGAGAGGTGCCTAGAACCCAGAAGGAGCTTGGAGCGTTTAAAAGCATCTCTCCAGGTAAAGATGAAAGATGTAAAGTCTCCGTCATTTCTTGTGGTTGAATAGTATTCCATGGTATACAAGTACCACAATTTGTTAATCCATTCATGAGCTGATGAGTATTTGTGTTGCTTCCACGATCTGGTAATTATGAATTGAGCTACAATAAGTAGTTGAAACTCATTCTTCTTAATAAAGTATCTCAAGAATGGAAAAAAAAAATATCCAATGTACTCAATACTAACAGGAAACCATAAACAATTATACGTTCATGTGAATGATAAAACACAAAAAATAGTCCAGCTGGGAGGAGGGGAGAGGAACGGGAGGGGAAAGCAATTAGAGGAAGGAGGGAGGACGTTTTCTGGCATCTCACCTAGTGTGCACAAGGCAGGGGTATTCAGCACACCCCAGGGGCAAAGGGCTCTTCTACAACTTGAACTCACTTCCACTCCATGGAAGTGAGAACACTGTAACCTAAAATATTGTGCCCTCATATTACTTTCTATTTTTCTTACAAAGGTTATCTATCTAGGATACCAGAGAATAAAGATGCAAAATAATTTGCAATATAAAGGACAAAATATCTTTTAAGGTAAACTTCCAACTGGAATCCAAAGTCTGAAGGTCTTAACAGAATTTCGAAATCCTTTGAAGTCATCCACCTCTACTGCAAAGACTCATGATCAGCTTGGAAACAATATTGTTTATTAACTATAGGTAATATGTAAGCCAGTTAGTAGGATAATAAGTCAGAATGAAAATAATTTTTTTTTTTTTTTTGAGACAGAATCTCACTATGTCACCATTGGTAGAGTGCTGTGGCGTCAGAGCTCACAGAAACCTCAATCTCTTGGGCTTAAGCGATTCTCTTGCCTCAGCTTCCCAAGGAGCTGGGGGTACAGTCTCCCCCCCCCACAATGCTTGGCTACTTTTTTGTTGCAGTTGTCACTGTTGTTTGGCAGGCCCTGGGCAGGTTTGAACCATCCTGTCTCAGTGTATATGGCCGGTGCTTTAACCACGGAGCTATGGGTGCCGAGCCAGCCAATACGAAAATAATTTTAAAACTTACAGTAGCTTTATGAGTTGATGAAAAGTGATCTAGTCAGATTGTGTGAAATATCCCATCACCTTCTTAAGGTTTTGGTAAAAATTCCTGAGATGGTGTGCTTTATATATCTAGGAAATACCACACTTGAAACATTATATCGAATATTACAAAATAACTAAGCTAGGTTTATATTAATTCAAACAAAAAAAAATGGTTAATTTGTAAATCACACTCTGTGTTTTCTGGACTTCATACAGTTAGGCTTGTTTAAAACACTTGGTTCCTTTGATTTCTGGCCTATGTGCCTCAGTCTACCACATCAATAAAATCACAAGACAGCTAGTCCTTGCCAAATGTTATCAATATTGCTTAGGATGTCAGTTTGTTTCTATCTAATAGAAGTGAACTACACCATGAACCTTTATTTTTTAATCTAGATGATAGTCAAAGGTTCTGAGATCTGTGAAGTTTGACAAGATTTATAAAGTTAAGTTGTCGTCTAGAACAATTGGTATGGCTTCGATTCAAAATCAATCACTGAGAGTATTTTTTTATCTGGCTGAAATTCTCTGAAATGTTCTCCCTGTCAGCATGAAATGTAAATGGAATTCCAAAGAGCAAATTTCATAACCAAATTATAACTAATAAATTACTTCCAGAATGTTCCCACATGCATATGTATTCACCTGTTTATTCATAAGCTAGCTTTTTTAGAACTATCTTTTTGACACTACTATCATTTTAGTTACTCTATTATGTAGGTCTTACTTATACTCTGTAATCCTTATTTCAGGGAAATATGTCACAGAAGATAGAAGATAAAATGGATTAAGTAGATGATTTAAGATCACCACTCATAGCCTGAGTGTTCTCCTTTTAACTAATCCTGAACTAAGCATCCTCTCAAAGTGTTTTTCATTAAATCAAAGGTATGACTTCTTGGTAATTGCTGTTACAGATGGTAAAATGTATCTCCTTTCAATTAAATGTGCTACAAATTCTTAGGCAGAGCTAAGATATGTACCTAGCATTGCTACATGCTCTTGCCTGGTAGAGCTCTAAAGCAAAGTATAAATTACATTAGAACCTCTGTAAGTTGACATCCAAGGACCTGTAGCAAACTGATCCACATACATAAGTGGTCAACAAAAGGAACTTCCACTGTGCACATGTGGTGCATGTCTAGACAATGAAAATGAGGTCAACTTAAGGAGGTCGTCAACTATGGAAGTTCTATTGTATATACTGATGATTACGATCTACTCTACAAAGTGCTATGACATAAATTTGAAGAAAGCCAAAATCATGATCAAGAAGACAGAGCCATGGTTTTCCTCAGAAGAGGAGTGTTAGCCATTTGATTGTACCACGATTTGATGTTTTTTTTAAAAATCTGCTTATTTGCAGAATTAATTAATACTAATTAATTTTACAAAAGGTACTGATAATCACAATAGTGAATTATATTTTTCTCCCATAATGATCAGGTTTTTGAAGCTGGACTCCTCGTGATGAGCATGGATGAAGGTCACCATGACTCTGACTGCATTTTTTGAATTTGCTTAAACCACATTTTTGCTTAATGCTCATGTACTTTAGAAGGTGTTGAACTCTGTAGAAGTGTGTTGTCTGCTGGGATGCCTATCTCAGAGCACTTGGAATGCCTAAGAGGGTCTGGTCCCTACATGGAAATTCAAACTTGTTTCCATTTGTTTGTTTAATCAAAATGGTCATATCCAGGAACGTGTTGTATTTATAAATATACAGAGAAAAAATAAAATAAAACAAAATCATTGTCATTGCTTAGGCCGCAGGATAAACAGATCCTCTCTGTGTTTTCTGAGCTTCCTTGGGATTTAAAGGTACTTTTGAATGTTCCTCTTTCCAGCCGGCTAGACGTTGCCTCACTGTGGCTCACCGTGAAGTGGATGTTTTCTTTCTTGTTTTCTGGTCTTTCTTTCTTTCTCCACTTGCTTTAAAGCCCTTGGGCTTGCTATACTTAGCTTTGGTAGCAATGAAACAGAGTATTTTACACCTGTGATATGACAGCCTCATCAATGTTATTAAGCTTAAATGAGTGAGATGGATCAAATAATCTCAATCACTGAACAGGGACATATATTTACACAAATATAAAAGGTGTGATGATGATTCTGTTTGGAATGAATATTCAATTGATGTCACATTATTTTGGCTATTGTCTTGAAGGATATTCTAGTATTTCTTTTCTTTTCTTTTTTTGTTTTTTTGGTTTTTAGAATTTCTTTTTATGAAAATATATTGTATGTTCAGAGTATTCCAAGTCCCTAAGAAAATGTGCCAAATGAATGGAAAGAAGCCAAGCCATTCCATTCTCTCTGGTTATCTCAATGACAGATGTAAATTAACCTGCAATCATTTTGGCTGGGACGATGAGTATTGATTGTGAAAATGGCCACAGCTCAGTTTGTCACACATTGTCTCTACTACCTAAGTGTTTAAACACATTAATCAAAAACCTGACACAGCTAAGTTCAGCGTGAGTGGCAGCACCAAGGGAGCTGTAGGAGCTGAATACCAGGCTGGATTTAAGGTAAGCTGGCAAGCTATCCCTGTGTGTGAGTTACCACCTTGCAATGACACATCTACTCCCCAGCCATCTGCTCCCTTCATACCATTACAGAACAAGGCAGAGGCCACATTTTCTCTGTTTATTTAACAGCATTCTTGATGGTGCCTGTATGAAAGAGTGCTTATTAATCCAGGAATGTGTATTTTCAGGAAAAAAGTAGATTATATGGACAATGGAAATTACGTATTCTAAGAATCAGTGAAATAAAATTTTCTAATGTAGCCCAATGATTTCATAATTAGTATTTAGCAAACACAGTGATTTCATTTGTCTATGCACGTATATTCGTCTGAAGCTTCTCTAACAAAGTGAGATGCTTGAAAAATTTCTGTATATTTCATGTTAAAGTGGATTACAAAAAACTATATGCTGGTAGAGCTTTAAGGTTCCTCTTTTCTCATTTTTCCAATCATACTTGGTAGGAAAATTCCTCCGCTGTAAATTGCAATACATTATAATTTTCCATTTTTGAAAGCAAATATATAGTTTTGACAGAGCTAGCCAGATGCAGAGAAAAGAATTGCCACATTTCCAAGTGGTAACATATGCCTTGTTCCCCTTTCTTAACAGGAATAGTAATGCCAATGTTCATTATGACGCATAAAATGACTCCACAGACTCCTAAAGTCTTTCATCTCCAAGCCCTCTGATCCTCTTTGGGGTTTGATCCCTGGCTTACTAAGAAGAATAGGGAAATGAGCTCTACTGAGCATTTTAAATGAGCGTCTTTTGCATCCCCTCCCCCCTCCCAAATTATTTTTCAGAATATTTGGCATTCCTACAAAAATTAACTTTAGGAAAAAAAAAAACATTATAGCATTTTCTTTAAAAGGGGATTTACAGTTGCACTTAGTAGATACTTATACTTCTGCTTGGCAAATTGAATTATTAGGAAACAGTTCCAGAAGAATGAGTTACTTGCAACCAATAAAAGGCAATGGAAATATATGCGTGTGTATACAAAGTAACACAGGGAATAAGATTAACAAAATCATTGTGTCACTGAAGAAACAAACAATTATTGGTTTCTTTGTAAGCAATTAAAGAATTATTTCCTTTGGCTTCTTTCTTATAATATGAATTATTGTTCTTAAAGCATAGTTTTTGCAGGCAGTGTAGAAATTCTTCTATGATGAACTGATTTTTGTTTTGCTTCCCTTTTATTGGTTTTGTTTTGCTTTGGAACATATTTTTTGGAAACTTATGGTGCATCACATCTTAAGTAGATTTTAAAGTGATTCAAAGTGAGTGATTAAGGGAAAATTCAGGTACAGCTAAAACTATACTTGAGGTTCAATCCAGCATATCAAGATGCTCACATTTTGAGAAGTGGTAGAGAAGTGACAGAAATTCATGCCAACCTGAAGAGCTGTACTCAGGGATGTTTGCTCAGTGGGATGAATGGGATGAATGACAAGCCAAATGACCTGGACTGTTGTGACTGTCTTTCCCCCCCTCAGTCTCCTTTTCCTCTTCCAACAAATAGGGTTGAAGCCTTACTGAAATGCATAGACATACTTAGAACGGAACTTCACTTTGCTTGCAAGGTGATAGTAAGATAATGGCTACTTTTTCTTTTTTTTTTATTAAATCATAGCTGTGTACATTAATGCAATCATGGGTTACACTGTGCTGGTTTTATAAACAATTTGAAATGTTTTCATCAAACTGGTTAACATAGCCTTCACGGTGTTTTCCTAGTTATTGTATTAAGACATTTATATTCTACACCTAGTAAATTTCACATGTACCCTTGTAAGATGTACCCTAGGTGTGGTCCCACCAATTATCCTCCCTCTACCCATCCTCCACCCTCCCCTACCCTCCCTCTCTTCGTTCCCCTTAATTCCTCTACTAGGTATATATCCAAAAGACCAAAAATCACATTTTTTAAAAATACAGACTCTCATTTTGTCCCCCTCAGTAGAGTGCCATGGCATCATAGCTCCCAGCAACCTCAAATTCTTGGGCTCAAGCAATCCTCTTGCCTCAGCCTCACAAGTAGTTGGGACTACAGGCATCCGACACAATGCCCAGATCTAGGAGATTCCCCTCTAGCTCAGGCTGGTCTCAAATTCCTGAGCTCAGGCAATCTACCTGTCTCAGCCTTCCAGAGTGTTAGGATTACGGGCATGATATCCGCACCCAGAATTGTTTTTTTTTTTGAGAGAGAGAGAGAGAGAAATAGAGTCTCACTCTGTTGCCCAGGCTAAAGTGCAGTGGCATCATCATGGTTCACTACAACTGCAAACTCCTGGCTCAAGTGATCTACTTGCCTCATCTTCCCAAGTAGTGAGGACTATAGGCATCTACGTAGGCATGTACCACCACACTCAGCTAATTTTTTTTTTCTTTTTTCTTTTTTTTGTAGAGACACTATGTTGCCCAGTCTGGTATCAAATTCCTTGCCTCAAGGGATCCTTCTGCCTTAGCCTCCCTTAAGACTAGAATTATAGGCATGAACCACTGCAACCAAACAAATCATAGTTACTCTCTGGCCATAGTTCTATCCTAGCTCCTCCCTTCTCTTTTTACTTTTTCTAAAGAAGTAGTACAATGGAGGAAGAAAGTAGAGAGGTGAGCAAAGGGCAATTTGGGATAGCATACTATGAAAGAACATGAGAAACCTATAAGATTTGAGCTTCCTTTTTGCATCAGGGAAATTCCACTGGGGCTTCAATAACTACGATACCACTCCACTATTTTGCTGGGTTATCCCCTTCACAAAACAGAAAAAGGTAGATCTAGTGGTAAATATTTCAGATCAGAATAAATATTTTCAAATTGTCCAAAAGAGAGATTTGGGAGTATTTCCCTTAACCACATTGTTTCCATTAAGGAAGATGGGGTCAGAAAGATGGAGACTCCAAAGGTCAACAGCTACTTAGAACTGAGCTGCCACTTAGAGCTTCCAATTCTAAAGCAGAAGTGCATGTTTCTGCCAGAGGATATCAGTTGCAGATTAACAATGGTAATTCAAACAAACAAAACCAAAGTAAAAGTATCTGTTTTCAGTTAGAATAGCCTTAAGTACAAGTCCAGCCATTGGTCATTCTATGCAATCAAAACACTTGAAAAGGCAGAAAAATGGACACTTTAAGAGTTTCATGGAAAACCCAAGGAGAAGTATTACTGAAAGTGAAATTTCCCAAGTAAACAGAGCAATCAAAGTAACTTTATAAACACAGCAATACGCAGTCTGTAGAGTAGAATTCTTTGGAACACTTACATTATCATAATTCACTAGTGTTTACCACTGCAGAGTTATATCTGTCGCCAATATTTCTCTAGGAGTCATCAGAACTTTTAAAACTTCCAAATGATAAAAATAAGTAACTCTGAACACATGCAACCTGCCAGCCTCTGTGATCGGTTACTCTTATTCTGGATTCCAGGTGTCATTATCTCTACTTTGACTAAAGAACAAGTATTGTGCTTTTCACTCCTAAGAACATAGTTTACGGGTAAGATAGAAGCAACCCTTTCACTAGAAATCTGTTAGCGCTGCTCAAATTCAGGACAACAAAATGAGTAGGAACCTCTTTAATACAAATTTGTCCATTTTTACAATACATTCCCTAGCTACTTTTAGTTTTATATAAAAAAATATTGCCATTCCATTTCGGCGATGGATGTTGTGGTCTTTGCTGAGGGAGAATAGTTATTCACAAAGCTATTCTATTAAGATAAGAAGGATAAGCTCTGGTCTTCAGGTTTGTAACAGATTGCTTTCCAGTTCCATGAATTAAGGTTAAAATGTTCTCATGATGTCTCTGAGACTGACGACAAGTTGTCTTTAGCACATGAGATGGGGAAAAAAAAATTTCAGAAGGCAAAATAATTTTGGGATCAGAGATAACAGTTGTGTTGAGTTAAACTGTATCAACCTTCTCTACAATTATCTCTGACAAGGTTATTTTCTGATTTTCTTTTATAGAGTAAGCAGCCTTCAGAGATGCAAAGATGTCTTCCTTTTTATTACTCCAGGATCTACTTAGGACCATGGCACTTAAATACGATCATTGTGCAATTGCATCCATATACTCTGTGTATTTCCTATAGGTTCACTGGTCCTATTCTAAATCAATAAATATATACATATTTATTTCATTTCCAAATGTATTAATGGGAGGTCACTCTTATTTTATTCGCAATTGTTAAATCTAATGCTTCTGGTTGCTATTAATGAATACCAGTGCTTTCAAAAGATACTGAGAGGGAAAAAAGTCATAGAATTAGATTAACTGTGTGATCTTGTGTCCATGGAGTTTGACTGAATTAGAATAAAGCAGCTTTGAAGCAGAGGCTCATTACAGTCTAATGAAGCACAATTGGCAGATCATTCCCACCTTCTGTTCAGAAAACTGACAGCAACCGGGGCTTAGTTTTTCCTTGTCCTATGTCTCAGGTACATTTTCCTCTCATTACTCTATCCAACTCGGTCCAGTATCTGGTTCTTTCACACCTGGAAAACTCTCATAGCCTTGTTTTTTTGCCAGCCTCCTGCTTCTCACATTTTCAGTAGACTGCTCTAAATACCAGGACGACAGAGTGTATTTCTCCTGTACTACCCTGATAACAACTTTAAACCAGGGACTGGATGGATAAAAGTTAAATGATTATAGATTCTTTCCTCTTTGCATATGTGGAATGCTGTGACGTTCTCTTGACTGTGTATTCCTCTGTATTCCGTCTTTCCCAATTATTAATCCTTTGAGATTAATGGTCATAGATTCTACATTATCTTATATACACATACATTGAAACCAGGGCAGTTTCATAGATGCATAGGAAATTTTGGTTCATGATAATTATATGCCTGAGGGTGAAAACATGACAAAGACTACATGACATTGTATTCAAATATGAATTTATAGATTAAAAATGAATGTATTACATTTCAGTAAAAGTAAGCTATTAAAATGCTGAAAACATTACCTCCCCCTCCGCCCAATTTAAGCACAATGCATTGGTTTCAGACCTGCAGGTTTTTCACTCAGATGATCATAAGGCCTTTAGACTGGGCTCCCTGCCTCCATAAAGATATTCTTTTTCCTCTTCAAGGCAATCAGAATTATCCTTTGTAACACAATTATCTTTCTGAAGATTAAGACACTTTTCTATATAGAAAGCCTTAGAACTAGCCTTAACTACCTCCTTACCAAACTGAAATAATCATTCAAAGTCACAGTTCCAAATATGTAACCTGTGTTAGTTTGCTTTGAAGGCTCAGGAAAAACTTCCATAATAGCCCCGTTGCCAGCCCAGTGTGTGCTGAACTTGTGATGCGAGGGGTGCCTTTGTGCTTTGGCAAACCCAAATCTCTCATGCTGTCATAGGATCTTATAATAGTATGTTTGGCTAAAAAAATAAAATAAAAAAGAAGGTAACAATTCTTTGATTCTCTCTAAATTTGCTTTTATTTACTTTGGTTTGGCATCTTCACTTCCATGGAAAGAAGAACCATAGAACTGGGGCAGAACAATGGAAAACAAACGATCTTGTCCTGAAATATGTTCCTTCTTTCGTGAGTCTTTCCTTTATTCTGTATGAACTACATTAGTCCCTTTAAAGTTACCTTAGAAGAAACAGAAAATGAAATACGTCAATATACAAAGTGCACCCTCAGGAGAGGCAGCCCAGTGCAGGAAAAAGATCTCTGGACTCCTGCTTGAGAAGTAAGGTGCAAATACCTGTGCTATTATAGTCGGTGTACTTTGGAGGTATTTCTAACTTTTCAGCACTTTAAATTCCTCATCTCTAAACCTACGAGTATAATACCTGATGCATTATGATGCCCTTGTGAACAATCAGCTGGCTAAATGTATTAGGTGAAGACTGAGTATAATCACTATAAAAATAAAATGCAAAATGTATAGCCAAAGCACCCACTTTCTTATGCTCTCTCTTCTCCAGCTGTAAAACATAGAATGAGCTCAATTTTGTTTATTCTTGCCTTTTTCTTTAATCTTTTTAAAACTGTTTGTATTTGTCCCTAACCCTTGAAACTGATTTGGCATCATCTGACTTCTAATTTAATTAGTTGTGAGTTACTTTCTAAAGATCCATGTTGAAAAAAATCACTAAAATAACACTAACCCTACAAAGATCCCATTAGGCACCCCAGATGGATATCAGGTACTTTATAATTACTTGTTACATAGAATGGCTCAGTCAGTTTTTAATCTGAGGTTTGTTATCATCACCATCAGCAATATTTTGTCCCTCTGACATTTTCCAGGCATTGGATAAAATACCAAATTATTCCATCACTTATTACTTTTATTATTTGGGTTTTTTAAATTACAGAAATCAAACCAAGGATATTTTCAGACATAAATGACACTGGCTCGCATCTGTGTTCCACAGGCTCATGTGATTTAAACTCAGGAGCCCCTCGACGGTATCAGAAGAAAAAACTGGGAAAGTAAGAAGTGCCTGAGAAGGATGATGTTGTCATTTATAGTAAACAAAGCGATATGTCAGGCAGGACATTAGGATATCATTATAATTACTTTACTTTTAATATAAAATACGATTTCTAACATTGAGTTCTATTCTGACCCCCGTGTAGCAGAGCCTTCTTTGACAGCTTTCATTTCTAGTAAGCACCCAACCCACCTGCGTGAGAGCTGAGTCTCTGTGTCTGGAGGGCAGTGGAGTGGTTTATATTCTTTTCATTTGATCCATGTTACGTGAGAATGGGTTTTCTGCCTGGATTGAGGACAGTCACCGAGTGTGACACAGATGACTGGCAGTCGCAGCACAAGTAAGCACTTTAGTGTTTCAATATGATTTCTGCAGTCAAGATGTGACTTTTTTTCCCTCTTAGACAAAGCTATTGAATCGAGCTTCAAAGAAATATCAAAGCACTTTCTTAGAGACTAGTTCTAACATTGAACATTAATTTTTAAACTGGAATATACCTTAAAGAAGGACATTTTAAACCTTGTTTTTTGATCCTGAATTATAAAAGATTTGTCAGTATTTTAATTTGTCAATTTTCAGTTCCATTCAAGGATGACATTGTCTAATAGCATCCCTCTTACTACTTTCTTTTCTCATTTCCAGAAATTAAGTTAAAAATCAATTGCTTTTTAGAGAAAATTCTATATTTTTTTCTTAATGTTTACTGCAGGGATTTACGAATTTGTATAGTTATGACAGAAGAAGACAGAGAATCGTTAAGTCACATCATAAAATATATGCCATGTAACCAAGATAGGTTCTGCTACACACTCAAGCCCTGTAATTTCGGTGCCTTTACAATTATAACTTTGAGTCAAAGCCCTCAACCATAGTTGACTATGTGATTGTGTGATTGACGGACTCAGAGTGTTTAAAAATTATTCTGATTTTTACTGAGATGTAGTAAAAACAGTTTACACAGTTCGGAAAATAAAAAAGTTATCATCTACTGATTCTGGGAGCTGCTCAGTCACTAAGGAGGCAGACTCAATTCAGTATATGGTTTCAACTAATTATCCCACTTCCCCTTACCATCAGCCCCTATTTCCCAGCCCAGTTATTCTAAAGAATCTACCTTCAATGCTTCTCAGGTTTCTCTTTCCTTGAGAGTGGAAAGAGAATGTCCCCAGCTGATGAAGAACACCAGGATTCATGATCCTCTCTGATGCTTTTTCCCTGTGGCTAACACATGGAATGTGCTTTTAATAAAATGCTCAGGGATCACTTTGTAACTTTGTCCCCTAAAGGAGGCCTTCTTTCTCAGTTCTTACTAGAGTACGTCTGTGTGGTTGTGTCTGTAAACCGAGGAGTTTGCGTATAAATGAAAGTATACACAGGAAGTCTGTATAAAGAGTAAAAAAACAGTTCTTTCTATGATGGTAAAGACAGTAGCATAGACATCAACTTTCTTTCTTTTTCTTTTTTTTTTTGCAGTTTTTGGCCGGGGCTGGGTTTGAACCCGGCATATGGGGTCCGCGTCCTACTCATTTGAGCCTTTGAGCCACAGGCGCCGCCCATCATCAACTTTTTTTTTAGTGTAGCCAAAAGCGACTGAAGCAAAACAGGTATTTCTTATTAAAAGAAAGTACTTCATTTCTGGAAAAAAAAATGCATAACTTTGCAACATCTACAATAAAAAACATCTGGTAGCTGCTCTGAGTATAAACGTTTTATTAAACACTTAAACGGCATCTTTTCAGTGCTAATTAAATGAATTTAACCCAATTAGGGGATTAGAGACACTTTGTAAGTGCTCAGTAGCAAGACTGCCTGAGAAACTTTACACTCCATCACTTCATCCTTTACACGCCGCTCGCACATGGCGTGAATCATACAGGGGCTGTTCAGCACTTATTTGGATAGTTGCTTCCTGTTTTCCTTTGCTCTTCAAAACCCTCTAGCCCACTAGCTTGGCACTGGCTGTTACGCAGGATGCTTGCTAATTCACCAAGTAATTGCTCAGAGGGTCCCATTTTCAGAATTGAAAAACAGAAGTGGGGAGATCTTCTGTTTCCTGCTGATACAGTGACATATTTAGAAGCAGTTGTCTATACAAGTGTCTGCCTCAGTGCGTCCTGAGGCAAAATACAGCGCATGCCATCAGCGCTTGCCCACGCCGCCCAGTTACCCGTTCAGACACTCATCCTTCCTGCCAGCACCTACTGGGCTTCAACCAGAGCCCAGTGGACAGATTTGTTGCCACTAGTTGGTTTGTTTTTCCACCCTCTACTCGGCTAAGGCAAAAGGAGGACATGCAAGCTATTAAAAAAAAAAAAAAAAGCCCTTCCTTGAAGAAAGATCAAGGACAAAATAATTTCCAGAAAAAAACCAAAACACTTTAGGTTCTTTTGAGTAGAGTTAAACTATAGATCTCAAAGGCTTTCAAGACTTACTTATTACTTGAGAGAAAAAAAAAAATAAACCCTGTGCATAATCATACAATTCTGCATAAACAAATGCCTGCAGTTATGTGTTCAAGTACAAAAGGCCTATCCATAGTTATCACATCTGGCCTTGACATAGGATCGTTCCTGAACTGGCCAGTGTATTTTAAGCAGAGAGGATACTGTTATAGAAAAAAAAAAAATTACACTCACATTTGAAAGCCTCTGAAGTTTGTTGAGAATAAATGTGCATTGTGGATTTTATTTATGCCTGAGATAATGTCTTGCAAATGCATTTTCTCCATTTTAAGAGAAAATTATAGTTGGAAGCATCCTGATAAGGAGCTGGTTGAATAAGTCACAGCAAATCACGAACCCACATTTTAATCTGTGCTGTGAAGAGAAGGTTGTGTGTGCATGTGTGTGTGTGCACGTATGTGTGTGTTTCCTGGAACATAGTTATTTAAAACAAAATTTTATACTGCATAAAACATACAGGATATATAAGGCCTCACAAGTTCCAGAGAACTCAGGAGAATTTACAATTTAAAGTAGAGCCATATCTGATTGTCCTGTGGAAAAATGCAGCCTCGGAAAATGTATCAATGTAAGGGATGAAGGTTGGTCAACACCTGTTGAAATACTCTAATACGTGTATTATGGGAGCTTTCTTTCATGAGTGCCACAGGAATACTGAATGATTACAATAGATGTCCTTAGATGGTTTTTACACTTGCTGGAATTTCTCATTAGGCACGTTTGCCTGGACTAAGAAACTATCATATAAGTGATCCAAAATTCTCAGAGGATTTGATGAAATAAATTTTCAAAGTAGCATAAAATGGCTTAAAATGTTTTATGAGTTAATGGAAAATTTATCTAAAGTAGCGACCAACCCAAATGAGTTGGTATTCAGCAGATCTTTACTGATCCCTTGGTGGTTTCAGGTTCTTTGCTAAGTGGAGGGAATACAGCTATGACCAAGTTAGCATATCCCCAGGAGGGTTATAGTTCAATGGCCAATGAGGAAAGAAGCCAGGCTTTCCACAGGTGGTAGAGCAAGTGCCCTGGCAAGAAAGCTAGGAGACTTTACCTGAAGCACAAAGTATTTATTGAATTTCCGTATTTTATTGGAGGAGGGGAGTAGGCTTTAGAATGATTTAATGAAAATGGAAGGAGGACACAGAAGGGAGGATTCTATGTAGCCTCCTTGGCACTGCAGTGAAAGAAATGAACATTAACTTAAAGTAATTGCAGACTGTGGTAAATGCTGTAAAGCAAAGGGATGGTGTGCAGGGAGGGAGAAGAACAGAGAATCAAAGTTGCGGACAGGTGTCTTTTAAAATGCAAAGAGAAGGCCGCTCGCTGTGGTCCTCGTAAGAAGATAAGAAAGCTCTTCTAATGAGCAAAGAAGTGCTTTCCAAATTTCAGAGGCACCTAGAGGTGCTAAGGAACATCCACCATGTTAGAAGGAGGTCTTCCTTGAACTTTGGACAAGACACTGCAGTACCTTGTCCCTGGTAATCTTCACTTCATCAAAAGAGAATTCACCCAAGCGCTATTATTAATACTGGCAAAAGAGTTCTCTCATAATTCTTGAATCAATGGAGCTTACCAGTTGTTTACTAATTTATTACTATTATGTTAGACTGTAGCTCAACAATTACTGATTCACAGATTGAATGCTGAGCTCAAGGGAAACAAAGACTTTTAGATGACAGGAAAGTCTCACGGGCGAGGCACACAAGTCAGCAGACAAGATGTCAGATGCCGTGACTGAGGTCACAAGAGGAACTCTGCCGACCCAAATCAAACATGTTGACCTGGTTGCTTGTATCCTCACATTCACCTGAAGTGAATTTACTTTTAAAAAGACAGGTAAAGACAGAGACAGAGAGAAAGATAGAGACCCCATCCTGTAAAAGACAAACAAACAAAGCCAAAACAAAACAAACAAAAAAGAACACTGAAGTTTGGACCCTCAGGGAAGGGGTGGCCAGAGCAATGTCCCAGGATAGCTGTTTGCTGGGATTTGTTCCATGGGAGTGGTATTTGGGGCAGGAAGAGTCAGAGGACAAGGGGCAAGAACCATGTGCATTAGAAAATCAATCATGTTTAGCATAACTTTAAAGGAAGTTTATACGTGTATCGCTATACGTGAGAATGTGTGTACTGACTAGCGACGCTCTTTCACAGAGCTAAACAGGAGTGTGTTTGTCACTGTTCGCGGGGATGACGGCTCATTTCAATGCAGTTCGCGTTTTACTGTCTTAGCATTTATGGCATTATTTGCTCTCTTACACTGATGCTGACAGATGCTTGGTTTATATTTAACCTAACGGTGGCATTTACAACCGCAAAGACTCTTAATTATGGTAGAATTGAAAACATCCAGGATTCCCAATCCAAGCAACATTTCCCCTCTACTGCATGTCAAATGCAAGGTAAAATTAAAAAGACAAGAATTGCAAACTGTTTTCTTAGGTGAAAGAAATCAGCATACAGTTATGTATAGATTTTTCAGGAACAAGAATATTGTACGAGTCTCAGAATAGTTGTCAAAGGGAAGATGGAGATTTTTATATTTGACCTGGCCCCAGACATTAACTGCAGGAGACGTTAGAAATCTGAAATTCCCTTTGCTACACCAGGATAGCACTGAGGTAGAAATGATAAACTAGGCACCCCCCATGAAGGCCAGACCAGCAGGGGTGCCATGTTCTGCACAACTCAGCCTCCAGCAGCTGTCCCCTGGCAATGTTCCCTCTCCTCTGTCTTGTAGCAAACAGCAAGATCCCCAAGGGCCAGCTACTTTTGTGAAGGAGAAAAATTACTTTGGATAGAAACTTTTAAATAGAATAACCTAGGAACAAAGACCTTTATTTTTTATTTTCTCTCTCTTTGTTTTTGTATCAATTTTACAGGTTTTAAAATGAAAACAAAGAAAATAGACTTTCCTTGGGAAAAGATTTTGCTGTTGTTTTTGTTATTGAGAATAAACATCCAGAAAAGTTTTGTTGAAGCATGTTGACCTCAGTCTTTAGAATATGTATTAGTAATAATCATTAATTAATAATGGAATGGTTTAAGTTTAATTCTGGGAAAAGAAAAAGCATGAAATCTTATTTTGGCTAATTTTCTATGTCAATTTGCCCAGGCTGTGGTATTCAGATATTCTGGTCAAACACCAACATAAATGTCACATAAATGGGAAGATATTTTTATAGGAGATTTACATTTCGATTAGCAGACTTTTTAATTGATATGCAATAATTATACATATGTATGGGATACCTGTGCTATTTTGATATATGTATACAATAAGTAAGGCTCAAACCAGGGTAAATGAGATATTCATCACCTCAAAATTGATCATTTCTTTGTGTTGAGAACACTCCAAGTCTTCTCTTCTAGTTTTCTAAAATGTATAAGAAATTACTGATAATGATAATTACCCTACTGTGCTATGAAACACTCAAACTTATTCCTTCTATGGGATTGTATTTTTGTACCCATTAATCAACTTCTCTTCATCTTCTCCATCCCCTTACCTTTCTTAGACTCTTTTAACAACAATTCCAAGCTCCACCTCCATGATAACAACTTTTTTAGTCCCTCACTCATGTATAAGGGTTTAAAAAGTTGTTATCATGGAGGTAGAGCTTGGAATTTTTTTAAAAATGGATTTGTACTTTATTTCATCTGTCAAACATTGGAGAATAGTCAAAACACTCCAAAGCCCTTCTGGGCTCCATATCACTGTTTAAGTTTCTTCCTCTTCTTCCTCTTACTCCTCATCTTCATCAGAGCTAAAGGTACCATTAGGCAGGCTGTAGACACGGATGACCCTTTTGTTGGGGTCCTTGAGGATGAGGTATTTGCCTTCCTCCAGCTTCATGCAGATGTCGATCACGCAGCACAGAACACCCCAGGCACTCTCCACGCTTAGGTTGATCTGGCTGGCAAACTCATTGGGCTTGAATTGCTGAGGATGATGTGGCGTGAAGAGTCTTTTATGTGGTATCAAGACATATAACTGAGCTTGAAGTACTCATATCCAGCCAGCAAAGCACAGCAGGTCTGTCGGGCCAACTTGTAGCTGTTGTTCTTTAGCTTGGTGGCAATGACTGCTCCGTGCTGAGCGTCTAGCTTCTGACGCCAGTCAACACCGTTACAGTGCCTGGAATTCCACTCATTGAGTGTTTTAATGTTGATGAAGGACAGTTATGAAGGAGTTATTAGCTCCAGTCATGACACCATCATGCTTGTAAGGAACAATAAGGTCAATATCATCCCCTATCTTCCACCTGCGACACCTGTATGCAACAGATACAATCTCGTTCTTATCCATGTCATCTTCCACAAATGGGTTTGGGTTGGGAAAATTGTTATCTTTCCTTCCCCATTCTCAGGCACTGCTGGGAGAAATTGTGGTTGATGTAGGTTGCTTCCATGGCCAGATTGCAGGGAGAATTGAAGGAATTACCTTCATCTTGAGGGGACTCATTGACTGTCTCACTCACTGTCAGGAGGTCAAAGTCTGAGTTGTCCCTCTTATCAAAGAAGAGCTTGGATCCAACTCTCTCTATGACAATATCCTGGGAATACACTGAGCTCATCAGTGTGGCCAGGATGGCATCAGTGGCAAACACATTCCCCTGAGTTTATTTACTTATTTTTTTGTGCCTGGCTTATTTCACTTAGCATAGTGTTCTCAAGGTTAGTTCATGTTGTGAATGTGCACAGTGTACCCGTTAGGCATGGATTTACCCAACCCTTCCCATTCCCACCTACTTGATTTTCAGTGAGATTTACTTCCACATGGTTGTTGATCAACTAGTTCCACATTATTGTTGAGTGCATGTGGTGTTTGTTTTTTCATTATTGCAATAACTTCACTTAGAAGAATGGTCTCCTGTTCCATCCAGATTTTTACAAAAGATACTCAATCATCATTTTTTTAAGGCTGAGTAGTCTTTCCTATTGTGTATATACCACATTTATTAACCCATTCATGTATTGACGGACACTTGGGTTCTGATTAAAGCAAATTATTTCCATAATGTGGGTGGAAATCCCTCAGAAATTAAAAGTTGGAGGTCCCCAAGAGAAGAGGAAATTGTGCTAGCAAAATGCAACATCAACTCTTCCCTCTAGCCTGTTTTCCTACCATACAGAGTTTGGACTTCACAGCCTCCACAAACACATGAACCAATTCTTTAACATAAATCCATGTGGAGATTGATTGATAGACAGATATCCACATCATACTGTTTAACTTTTCTGGATAATATAATATAAATCCTCATAGTAAGTGTGTGCTCACTATTAAGGAAGTTTTTTCTTGCCATATCACACCGCATAACTATTTTTCTTTACAACTTTGGATGTTTACTTAGTGGAACTTTTGTGATCTAGGCACAAAATCTTACTTGCACAACAAAAATTTGTCTATCGCCTTTTGTTTTATAAAGAATAAAAATAGCATGGACTTTCATAATTGAACATGTAATTATATACTACATAGTATAAGCATGACCCTGTCATCCAAGCAACTCCCCTAAATAACAATTCAATGTTTTACAGAAAGTTTGTACAATTTAATTTCCTATTATGGAGTTTTACATTACTAAAATAGGCATTTTACACCTATATGTCTAATACATAATGAAAGGGAATAAGAGTCTTACTCAAAGATCTGTAAAACAATGTCTGTATAGTTGGACTGCAAGTCATCTAGGTGAGATTGAAACCTTCAGTTTTCCTATCACATCACAGCAGTCAAAGTCAAATGCATACACTGTGGAAATCCTTACTATTTGCTTCAAGCTGCTGTAACTTGTTAGCCCAGTGAGACACACAAAGGGAAGCAGGAGGTAGTCACACTATCCAAAGAACAAACTCACTTCCACTTACTTCAAAGCACTAAATTTCTGGATCCTGATTCCTTCCTTCTCACTCGGTATTTGAGTATTTTGTCTTCTCCTACTTACCTCCTCCTCACACAGGGTCTGCTCTGATATTTTGTATGTCCTTGATCCACTTAATATTTATGTATTTCTTAGCTTGATAGCTAGTTTAGGTAGTAACATCAGCAGTAATAAAACCAATGACAAGAATAAGCAAAGTCAAAAATATTAATTTGCATAAAATAGTTGAGATAATAAGTGGCCTTGCCAGGATTTAAATCCAAGGATGTCTGATTCCTTATACTTTCAGCCACAGTGGCCAGCAGAATGACACCTTTTCTTACTGTGAGGTGTGGTTTGACCCGACACCCTTTCTTCTTGGCATTTTTTTCATAATTTTAGCAATAAATAATAGGAATTTGATTCTTATCTTCAAAATTCAGTAAAATACGAGTATAAAGTACAATGGGGCTTTTACTGTGTTTAAAAGAATGATTGCTGAAAGGCCTGGATTTTCAGTGTTGTGTAAGGTTTGCTGTACAGCAGGAGTATAGCAATGACGTGGCTTTGGCAACACACAGAAAGGAAAATCTTACGAGAATAGATTGTCCAACTTCATCCCCCATGATCTTCTAGACTGTGACCCTTCTTTAAAGCAAAGCAGTTGTGTATAGCGAGGAGTACATAGTGAAAAGAAAAAAAACCTTCCAAACAAATGCAGATACAGACTCACATGGCACAAAAGTTGTAGAACATTCATTATAGTAGGGTGGGGAAAAGAAATGCCCACAATTGAGGATTAATTTTCTCTTCTCCATTGGGTTCACATTGGACATGGCTCCAGATAAACTATATATTATTTTATGCGTGAACCTTGTGACTTTTTGTAAGTTATATAGGCAGCTAAAATTTTTCTTTTCAATTCTATAAATTTGAGATTAAAATTTTTGTGAAGCTTATTAAAACACATGAATGAAATCAAGTAGTACAGCACAGGACATGATATGTGCCCAATTAACACATTCCTATTTTTTATTTCTCCTTCCTTTTCTGCCTTCCTGAAATCTATCTTTCTCATGTCAAAATTACTGTATTCCTTACTGAACTCACATGCATTTGAATACATATCTCTGAGATGTCCAAAACATTACTTAGCATAGTATCACTCGTGAGTATTCAACACTTTTTAATAGCTGAAAATTAACATGAGAGTGTTTGCTAATTTTAATTTTAAGAAATGGAAGCAACAGAAATAAAAACTATATTCCTGGTCTGATGAAGTCAGTAGCTATATTCTGAAGTTTTTAATATTTAGTTAAATAATTACATAGATTATGTTGTAAATTTAATTAACAGAATTCTTAAACAGAAGAATACCTTTTTAAATACGGTACACTCCACGGCAGTGAGTCCTTTCTCTTCTCAGCATAATTTATTGTGAAAGGTGCGTGTGGTGTGGAGGGTCTGTGTCAGAAATTCTTTCTGCCCTCCAGCTAAGTTTGCTTCAGTGGAAATGAGATCCTGACCACTGGGCTGATGGATGTACACATAACTGACTTGTTCAATTCTAATTTAATTCTGGAAATCTATCTCCTTTATGACTTTAATTTTTCTGACATGAAAACGTTCTATCTTTTTAGGCTTCCATTGCTTCTGCAGAGATAAACTATTCTCTTGGTGGAGGGGGGCTGAAAAAGAAGCAAAGAAGCAGCAATAAACAACCCCACAAAACCAATTTTCACATTGGCAGAAAAAACATGAGAACTCCAAACAGCCATAACTTGAGACAGTGGCAGATCCTTGGCAGCGTAGGATTTGAGATTATTAATGAAAACCTTCACCAAAAAGATGCACATCTTTAGTTTCAAGAGACCTGAGTTTTTCACATATGAAATGTCTAAAAGTATTATCAGAGCAGGAGAGAGAAAACATAACTTCTATTCCAAGCATGGCCATGGTTATAGATTTTCTGATCCCATTTAAGCTGGAACAGGGTGAGTAAGGCACTCATTTCAATTCTTTATAATAATGAGAACAAAAGAGTATGGGGATGGGATGATCTTTAGTGAAGTCTTTCTACACCCCATTTGCTTAATTTAACAATCCTGTGGCATTCGGGCTACATTAATAATTTTTTAATAAAAAATATATTTTTGTTTGCATCCTTACATCACAGATATTTTGATGAAAATTATTGAGATCATATATGTAGAGTACAATATAAAGTACTAAAGCAAATATACCTTATCATGAATACATATACCTTAAATATATATAGTGGAAAGTATATGCACTGTTTTATTTTACATTAGGGACCAAATAAAATGCATTCATACCTTTTGCTTCAATTTTAATCTTTTCGTACATACAATTGTGCTTGAGTCGATTTGAATGAGGAAAAAAAAAAAAGAGCTCCCCGCCCCCACACTTTGGAGGCTCTTTTTTAAAAAGGGAATATTATAGCAACCTGTAGCTTCTTCTAGTTCATTGCTATGGTTTTCTTCACTTCTCCTATCATATCAAAAATGCCCTTTATTCATTTTTTTGTTTCTCTAGGCACACGATTTTAATTCTCTTTGAAGCTGACACCCTCAACACCTCTTAAAAATCTATTGTTCCTTAGGCTTAGCAATCTACTGACATCGAATTCCTCCTTCACCTTTCCTATCTCACTATACTTGAGGAAAAGTTAAGGAGAAATAAATGTTCTTCAGCCCAAGTTTACTCATTGTTTTCCTGAATTAAAAACTTCAGAGTCGTTAAAGATATCTAGTTACTCAAGTAAATAAATAATGTGATGATGAAATATTATTTTCAAATATTTCCAGTGAAGTTCTCCATGTGTAAAACCAAATTTAATTCCGCAAAAAGTGAAAAATAGCTAACTGATACTTGAAAAGTCCTGAGGATCTCATATATATTTTTGTACTCAACTAGTTTGATCCTAGCAAAATTTTCTCAGCTGGGAGAAATGTACGATCGGAGACATGAAAGAATCTGAATATCCTCCTGGAGGGGGAGTTTTCATGGTGACACTTTTATTCTATGTGGCTTTATTTTCACTGCCCCAAACCTTACAATAGAATAAATCTAAGTGATATGAAACACTGCCCTGCCTAGATCTACATTTTTAACCACCAGTGAAACTTAGTTCCTTTCGTATTTCAGTTATGCCCAAAGACCCAATAGTCACAGCTAACCTTTCTCTTAAAGTTGCTGCATTTGCCACAGAAGTGCTCTCTCACTCTTGCTAAATATTTTGAGAAGTGCTTCTTTTTTAAAAAATCTACACTTTCCTCCTAAATTATTTCCATAATTAGTTAGTTCATTTCATTCTGACTTAAGAACTCGTCATGGGTCCCACATTTGCACCTTGCTCAATATCACCAATGAGATTAGCCATCTTACTCCAAGTAGTTCATAGGTAAAGAGATGTTTTTCCCTCTACAAAATCTGAAGTACTACAGATTGTTTTTTAAATAATTTTTTTGCATGTATTCACACTAAAGTCCAAATCTGAAATCTCTGTGGGATTTATATCTTTATGTCAAGGGATACTTTTGAATATAGAAGGTTTTATCTTGACTACAGCTGTCCTTAGAAAAAGGACATCAAATCTATATTCTTAGTAAAATTAGTAACATTTTAAGTATATAATTGAAAAAGTAATTACTTAAAATGCTTTGAGCTTTTGCTATGAGAAGTATGATACAAAGGTGTACAGCAGTGGCATCACCCAGGAGGTTGTTAGAAATATTGGCGTCATCTACACTCAGAACTCCCAGATCTGAACCCGCATTTTAACAAACCCCACAACACTATGCATATGCACATTAGAGCTGGAGAAGCATCAACCTAATTAATGACTCTGTTGATTTTTTTGCTGCACAAGTGACCCCAAAAGAAGCAAACATCTTATATCTATGTGTGGTGTGGATACAAGGTACACACTGGCACTGAAATGGTTGGCTAGAACCACTCCTGTACTAACAGGCATGGGAGTTTTGTATAGGGACGGCCATAAATCCCCAGAGTGAGGGCATGGTCAGGGTGAACGGAGGCAGAATGGAACAGAGCTTGTGGCTCCCCTGTCTCAAGGGAGGCATAAATCTGTGTGCACTTACACTTACACATGCTGTGCCAGCTGCGACATGGGCTGCAAGCTATGAGAGGATAAGCGTCCGACTCATGTAGTTTGAGGTCTCAATAAAACTAAACCTGGAAAAGTGCAATCCAGCTCTCTACTCTGGGCTGACGGGGGAGTGCAGGTTCATTGAATACTGTCTTCATATGTTCAAACAGAGAAATGTGACATTATTATTTGGAAGGAAGGAAGAAAGGAAGGAAGGAAGTTTACTAAAACTGTTAAGTCTTAGATCAGTGGAATTAAATTAATCTGAATATACAGATTTTTATATATTCACATTATGGAGCAGTAGACTCAACTTTGCTTAAGAATATGTTCCATGGGTGACACCTGTGGCTCAGTGGGGTGCTCAGTGGGTAGGGTGCTGGCCCCATATACTGAGGCGGGTTTGAACCTGTGCCTGGCCAGCTAAAAAATAGCAACAACAACAAAAACATATATATGTTTCATGTGAGGGGGAGGATGGTCGTGGAGGGAGAGAGAAGGGGGTAGGGAGATTGGGGTGCTCCCACGTGATAACCACAATATAAGGGTATATGACACACTTCCTGAGTTCAGGGCACTCTACCCAACAAATGCAAACATTGCAACCTAATTGTACATACCCTCATATTAATCTGCAGTAATAAAAAAGAATATGTTTCAATTTCAAAAGAAGTAACATGTGTGATTCAAAATTTTTTTTTTTTTTTTTTTTTTTTGAGACAGAGCCTCAAGCTGTCCCCCTGGGCAGAGTGCCATGG
>NW_003852435.1:12922128-12927579 GCF_000181295.1 Otolemur garnettii
AGAGCCTCAAGCTGTCACCTTGGGTACAGTGCTGTGGCATCACAGCTCATAGCAACCTCTAACTCCTGGGCTCAAGCAAGTCTCTTGCCTCAGCCTCCCAAGTAGCTGGGACTACAGGTGCCCGCTACAACACCCGGCTATTTTTTGGTTGCAGCCATCATGGTTGTTTGGCGGGTCCGGGCTGGGGATTCGAACCCGCCACCTTAGGTGTACATGGCTGGCGCCTTAGCCAGTTGAGCTATAGGCACCGAGCCGTGATTCAAAATTTTAAGTGCAAAGACTTATACCTATTATATTTTTAAACATATTACAAAATTAAACATGAAAATTCCCATTATAAATAGACATCCTATGAAATAGATAAATGTTATTTTATAATTATTAAAATAGCTAAATATAATAATCTTCAAAATAATTCATATTTAAAGCATTTACTATATACCAGACACTACATTTATTGATGAATTCACTCCTCATAATAGGTTAAGAACCATTTATTATTCTCCTTTTGGCAACAATGAATCTGAGAGAAAAATTAAGAAAAGAAAATTTCTACAGAAACATTTTTTTACAGAAAAATTAAGTAACTTGACTGAGGTCACACAGTAAGTGATAGGGAGAGGACTCAAACCCCTTTGGTCTGCCTCCAGAGTCCATCTAATTGAGTATTAATTTCTACAACATTCTGAGAATGCTGTTTTTGTTAAGAAAGAATAACTTTCTTTCTCAGTTTCCAAATAAGCAAGCAAAACAACCACCAAACTGCAACAGTTTCAATATTTTCTGTAATTGCTATAGCCGATGACATGCATTTAATTCAATCAGTAAAGACAATGGTTAAAATGCAGATGGTCCCTAGAATGGTAAACATCTGAAAGCATTCTAGAGGAAATGGGCATTTATTTTTTTTTATTGCTACTGTATCCCAAATCTAAAAGCCTAGGGGTAAAAATCTTAGTACAGAGTGACTCAACTGTGTCCCCTGCTTAGAGTCTCACAAAGCCCTAAATCCAGGTATTGGCCGCACAGTATTCCTTTCTAGAGATTCTGGAGAGGAATCCATTATAAGCATATTCAGATTGCTGGCCAACTTTAGTGTACCTGCAGGGCTGGGGTCTCTGTTCCCTTGTGTGGTGTCAGCCCAGAGTCACACTTGGTATCACAAAGTCTCCCACTTTGTCACATCACTGCCTTCCTCTTCACATCAGCACCACCAAGAGTGCTTCTCCCCCCTCCCCGAATCACTCTGACTTCTACCCAATATCTTCTCTCTCTAGCCAGAGAAATTCACTCATTTTAAGGGCTCATGTTATTAGATTAGGTCTACCTGGGTAATCTAGGAGAATCTCTGCATTTAATTTCCCACAATACAACATACATGACATAGCAAAGTCCCTTTTGTCATGTTTACATATCCTGAGGTTCCAGGGTTTAGGACACGGACATTGCTGTAGGGATAAGGGACATTGTCGACTACTGTAGGTTTGAAAGGGATGGTAAGTGAGCTCAGAAAGCCTAGGCTGGAGAAATAAAAATAAATTTTGAAATCATCTCAATTTTGCCAAGTACAATATTCACCTCTCACACAATGTCTGTGGTATTTGTTTTAGGCCACAAAACTAAATCATTTACCAAGGTATTCCTCAAAGCAGGAATTGTAAAAAGTTAATTTGGCTATGTAATTTACATTAAATAAATCTGATAGAAAGTGTCATTATCCTCATTCATAGTGTCCAAAACTAATGAATTGAGATAAAAATTATTTGTAACTATTAGCGTAATAGTGATCCAAAAGTTCACCTACATATTAACACAACCAAATGAATGAAAATGTTAAATACCAGTAGTATATACAGCGTGGGGAGGAATGCAAGTCTCATCACAACAAAATAACCCAACTGTGCTGTGCAAGCCTTAATCTAACTAGTGCAATGTTTCACTTTGTGTAGAATGTAAAATCCAATACAAGTGGTAAAATTAATTTTAGAGTCCTGCCCTTTGGCTTTATAATGGCTTTATTTTTATGATGTCTTTATTTTTGAGATACTGAATATCCTCATGACTAGTTCTCCAAATACGGTAGGCCTGCCGCTGTTGTCATGACCGTTTCTTAAGAATCCCACTGTAAATATGGTACAGCTTAAACCCAAACACACATGCACATCTCCGGAGAAGAAGACTGACAGGGGACTGCTGACACATGAATGGGATGCTTTGTCTAACTCACAGAAAAATGCAAATTAATTGCCGAGAAAGAAAACTAAGGGATTCAAAGGCTTTCTTGATTGCCTTCTTTAAAATGCCAAGAACTTAAGCTGGCCTTTCTTATCTTCTACTACATGCATGTGACACTTTAGGAGGTCTTTCTTATTGTACTATAATTCAGGGATTGTTCCAGCTCTGTGCTCCATGCCTTTTTCCAAAGGGCAGCCTGAGATGTATAATTCGGGTAATGAACAGCTGCATAATTTAAGGGTCGAGCTAGTAGGGCACTGTTCCTTATTTTGTGTTGCTTTAGCAGTTGCCAAGATGTTCCAGGCCTATTTAGGAATACAATTTTTTGACTGCTTTATTTCTCTCAGATGATATATGCTGGGATTTGGTTCTGTTCCAGAAAGTGAATTTTATCAGCAGAAGTACCAAAGCAAGCTTTTCTCTCATTTTACTCCAAAGGGCAACAGCACGGAGCTATAATGAGGTCATTTTTTTTCCAGCCATGCACACTCTGTGTTCTATCAGGCAGGGTTGTTTAAACCGAGTCCTGTCCCTTTCCAAAGCATGATAGACTCAATCACTGAGCTATCAAAGGCATTTCCACACTACATCCCTCTCACACGAGGCCAATCCCCTGAATGTTCAAAAGGGCCAGGCAATGAGGCCCTTCAAGATGAAGGCCGCATGCTGACTAATCAGTTGTGTTTTTATTCCATCTTGGATTGTCAAATAAAAGGTTTATCATGAATTTCCTGTAGACTAAGGAGCATAAGACAGATTTGGACCTTGTTCCCAGTATAAGAGAGCTGCTTGCTGTGCAATCTGCAAAAATGTGCTACATCCACCCTCATAAACCGCCCCCCCCCAGGTGTCTTGAAGGATACTCTGAGTATGAGCTTATCTCAAAACAATTCTCATTTCATCAGGATGAAACAGAACAGTCAGACTTTATATTTCCCATCTCTTTTACTATAAAACTCCCTGTTTTGAGAAAAGACCCCAGTGGGCAATTTGCAAAGGCACTGGAGTGTACACCACACAATAAGCACGTAGGGAAAAAAGCTGTCAATAAAACAGAGTATCGTTTTTTAAGGAAATAAATTAGTGTATCCTTTCACTGGTCAGATGGTAAATAGCTAATGGAAAAGAGATGTGACAGACCACCAAGTCTAGGGATTGTCTGCAGACTGGCAGGCACAGTGATGTGCTGATGACCGAAATTATTTTCAGGCAGTTCGGCTCATCTGTGTTTGTCACACTTACAGGACGGAGCCAAATGCCTTTAATTAATATGGAGGATTTTCCTTTTCTTGAAGTAGGAACAAAACAGCAAGTATCTCTTGATTGCTCTCAAACACTCTGAATGGCAAAAATTCTGTAGCAAGACTCCCATCATCACTCAGCTTCGGTCATCTTCCTGATGAGCACCCTGCCACTAGCCCAGTCATTCTTCATGGGGAATCTGGGCTCCTGCAGGAATGTGTGTGCTGTACGTGGTGTGTGTGGGCACATGGGCAGAGCTTAGAGAGGGCGGTTGCTGAAATAAGCTTTTAGGATAAAGTTTGGCCTTTTCCCCTTTAGTTGTGATAGCTAGGTGAAGAGACTTAGTTTGTGAATGGTAAAACCCTCTGAATCAATACTGGAGTTAGATACCACCGTGTAAACCCATCCAGCACGATGCTTCCTGCTATGGCCTGTGGTTGGTGAGGCAGCTTGCCTGCATTTCTGGAAAAGCATTTATGGAAATTAAATAATGGGGAGGTTTATTTCTAAAATACCCTCCTTCACGAGACTGAGTATATGAACTATGGTGTCCATGATGCCCTGACTAGCGATTCTGACTTACTGTCCCAGATCTTTTCTTACCTGAATAAATGTCAGTTAACCTGGGCTGGGGTTGCATCACACACCCATAAAACAAAGAATAAACCCAAATGAATGTCTATGGCTCCTTGCAGCTCTAAAAATTTATGAATCACAATCCAAAAAGCATTTTTATTCATCATAAATACATGCATATGAATCAGAAAAGCTCATTAAAAAAGCCAACAATAGTGGAAATACGAATGACAATTTTCCGACAAATAAAATCACATCATTGTATTTAATTTAGGATTATGGGGTTATATTAACTCTTTCTAGCCCTGAGGGGTTTTGTGTCAAAAGAACACACTTTTATAACTAAATATGTACTGTATACTACAATTATAAGTTACAGCCACTATATAAATTTTATACCCTGATATAAAATGTACCTGGCATGGAAAATTTAAGAATGTCTCCAAAGAAAAATATATTAAAGCTCTGGTTCCACCGCATACCAAGTGAGCCCTAATGTATTCATGCTTCTGAACATATGTAATACACAAATAGAATGCACTAGTATATTGCATTTACATCTTGAATTTTAATAGTTTTAGTGAGTCATTTTGTTTAGATGGAAAAAAAAAAACACCTCACTTATCATTCAGTGTACTTAAGATGTATAAATGTTTCAGGCCTTAGGCGATGGTAGAGACTGCAAATTAGGAACCAAAACAAATGTCAGAACAGGAAAAAAATGATCCTATCACTCAGTACTGGAGCACTCCCCAAAAAAGTGACTTCTGAAATTATCTATGAACAAAATGCATCCTGTCTTCTTTCTTGTGCTTACTGAATGAGTTCTTTGTCCTAATTAAGACCTGTAATATATTAGTCACCCCTTACTCCTGGGTTCTCTGACCCTCCTCAGCATCACCTGTCCTCCTGCCCAACCTTTACCCCATTTTAGCCACCCCTGCAAGAACTTTGTACATCCCAGCTCCTATGACCTTCAGCCATGCCCACCTGGCTCATTCTCCAGAGAATTGTTCCTGAAAAAGCCTCACCACATCTGCTTTCTTTACTTCTCTCCCGAGTTGCCAGCTATTGCTAGAGCAACTGGGAAACTGAAAGTGACGGTCTCTTCTGCAGATACGTGGCACGCAACCTGAACTCCACAAGGCCTGTGGTCTCACACTGCCTCTCATCATGGCCTGGGGACTCATGAGACACTTCAGCATTGTAGCTTCTCCTCAGGCCTCAGTTCATGTCTGAACACTTGTTCTGGACAAATTGCCCCACCTGATATTTAACTGAAGATACCGAAGTCCTAATTTTCTTTATCTTTTCTCCTTTACACTCATCCCTTTACTGGTCTCTCAAAGAAAGAACCTACCTTCCGTGTTACTCTTAATTTTTTCCCTATTTTTTTTT
>NW_003852435.1:12927905-12943129 GCF_000181295.1 Otolemur garnettii
AAACTGATAAGCACATAAAGAAAGGGGTCCATGAATAATTTACACAATATTCAAAACCACAGATAAGCAGAAAGGCCTCAAATCATTCACATGTGGCCTTCAGCCCATAGGTTGGACACCCTTGGCAGATGGTTGCAATTTACCATCCCCCCCTTTTTTTTTCTACCAAGTTTTCTCTAATGATTAATAGCTGAATGCCTCATAGGTTCTTTTTACAGATCACATTTTAAATCTATGCAATGAGTATCTATCCTCTGACTTAAATTATTTTTTCAAGGTCATCAACATCAGCCGATTATATTTTATTTCCTAAAAGCTATGCTCTCCTTTCTTTCTACAGCATTCATAGTCCTTATCCCACTTCCAAAATCTTTCTTGTCTTGTGTTTTAGGAATTTCAGTCTGACATTTAAGGTATATGTATGCATATAACTCCAATATAAACAGGATGCCAAAAGTGTCATCAAACCAATCTACACCTTAGAACTACCTAGAAAATAGATTCCTAGGCTCACAATAGATGTCCTCAGTCAGAAGCTCCTGGGGTCCAATTCTGAAGTATGGAGAGTTTGACAAGCGATGGTCTAGAGGCCTACTGGGATGATTTGGCTGAGTAAGGAAACATCTCATATGGCAACCACTAGCCAGTGTTTTCTGGAGAAGGGAAGCTGGCATATAACAGACTCTCAATAAATATTTGTTGAATAAATCAATTCATGAATGCATGACTTGATTGTTGCAGGGAAAAATAAAAAGATGACTTAAAGCATAAGACTGTATTTTTCAATATTTTCTTTGGCTTTTTTGTATCAGCTCCCATTATCTCCAGTGATAATTTGCTATTAGATATTTGAGAACTAAAGTAGAAATGACTATAACCAATACCTAGAAGGTAAAAGAGGGTTTCCACCCACTTGATACCAGAGTGGGCATTGCTCTTTGGAGAAGGCTGAGAATATGTCATAGTTTTGGCACATTCAGAGCTCAGTGCACAGCAGTGGTGCTGCAGCCCTGGCAGGGCTCCTAGCATCTGATGTGCCAGAGGTATCAAGTACCAACATCTCAGGCTGCCACGGATGAGAGCACCAGAGGCTGTGGAGCAGTAGGAGACAGCGGTGAGGATAGTTGTCCCAGCAGCAGCCGTGCTGCCTCCACCTGGCTTAGTGGCTAATGAAAGGTTTGCCAGTGAGGTGAGGCAGAAAAGGACAATGTTAGACACCAGTCACATGCTGAGGGACTAGAGCCCAGGGACACTGCATTGTCCTACAAGGTCAGAAGGGTTGGTGCCAGGGAACTTTCTTACTACTACGATTTCATTTTAACCATTGATTTGTACAGTCCAAAGAAGTTTTTGACTTTAAAAATATTGTATGTGTAGGGTTTTCTTCACATTGTACTCGCTGTTCCTCCTCCCTCCACTTGAAAAGTTCTCTTTTACCACATTTTCTTAGTTATTGTGTTGAGACATTTATATTCTACACTTAGTAAATTTAACATGTACCCTTAAAAGATGCACCGTAGGTGTGGTCCCACCAATTGCAGTGAAGGCTATGTTAACCAGTTTGATGAAAATATTTCAAATTGTATATAAAATCAGCACACTGTACCCCATGATTGCGTTAATGTACACAGCTATGATTTAATTTAAAAAAGAAAAAGGACCTAAAAGCTCACTATTACCCTATCTAATAATATTTGGCATTTCCTAGATCTTCCATTGGTCACCTCACACTCTACATGTACACGGATATAAACTAAAGCCACAGCTTCCACAAAATGTCTATTCAAATGACACTCAATCTAACACTTCCAGTCTAGACCTGGTTCTGAACTCCAGACTCACATTTCAAGTCAAAAATATATCTGGCTTGATGTCCCCCCAACACCATAAATAGACGTCTTAAGGCAAACTCAGTAGTTCTGCCCCCCAAATCTTTCTATCTGACTCCTTGGTGTTTGTTAAAAGCACCATTATTTTCCTACCAGATAAGCTGGACATCTTCAGGTAATTCCATCTCTCTATATCATAGCACCAGACACACTTGATCACTTATTCCTTCTTGAAATGTACTTTTTTTCATTTGACTTGAAGAAAAGACTCTTTTGGAGTTCTGTGACATCACCGCCCACTCCATATCCAGTTTCTTTATTACAACCACTGAGCATTGGGGCATTGCAGGGATCAGTCCTTCATCCTCAGACCTCCTGGCTCTCCGACAATTTTCATAGCTAATCTCAGCTTGTCTCAGTTTTTCCCCTCCGTATCTCAATTAATGAAAAAAAGCAATTCTCCTGGTGCCTTGCAACAAAAACTTGTAGTGATGTGATTATCTTTTAGTCTACGTCACTAAATAATTTATATTCTATGGAGCTTCACAAAAAAACCCAAAGCAGACACTTCTCACTTTCACTCCTCCTACCCTTGTCCAAATTGCCATCATTTCCTGTGTGGTTTGTTGCACTATCTTCCTGCTTCCTGTTTTCTCCATCTGTGCTTCAGAACCATAACAGAATCATAACCTCTCAAAATTGACCTCAAAGTACGGCATTCCTCTCTTAACAACTCTGTGATAGCTTCGACTTGAGGTTAGTCACAGGATCATTGAGAATTTTTATAGGTGCAGGTATGCTTTGCCTCCTTATCAAATATTATTGCTAATGTGTTCTCATGTACGTAGGTCCTAAAAATATAGGATTAACTGGACATAGCCAAAAAGATGAACTGTGTATTCCGTGATCAAATTTATAGTGTAATAATGATAAAAGTGATAATTTTATCAGCAATAATCACTTATCAAGAACTTATACCAGGCATCCTCAAATATGACCTGCAGGCTACATGCAGCCCGCCTAGGACACTTATCCAGCCCGCCAGGTGTTTTTGCTGCCACTGCCTGTCCTGCTTAGCAGCCAACTCATCCCAGGGCCCGCAGTCTGGCCCTCCAATGGTCTGAGGGACAGTGAACTGGCCCCCTGTTTAAAAAGTTTGAGGACCCCTGACTTACACCATGACACCACTCTAAATACTTTAGGTGCATTCTTTAATTTAATCCTCTCTGCAATCCTGTGATTAAGGGATCAAAATCATCCTTCTAACTTTTGGCCGATGAGCCCCGCCTGGCAAGATGTTCATTCAGTACAAGAAGACAATGAGATCAGGACAGGTACTAATAACACAGAAGTGACTTCACCCACTTTATATTTTTCATGCCTGGAGTCTTCTGGTGCTTACAGTACTAAAAATACCAGTCATCAGGCTACTTATGTCCTTTCCAAGAAATTCATTTTATGTTATATATCTAAAGCAGATAATATGAAAAGCACAAAATATTTTATTTATAGTATTTTCAAAGAAAAAATACCATACTTACTTTTACTACGTCAATATTTATGAAATAATAGAAAACGGAAACAGCATTTCACATCTTTGGTGATCACATTCGTTACCACATATTGACCTACATTAAATCATATTACCTCAATTATTTCTCACAATAACCATATGGGATATTATTACCCAGATTTTACACATGAAGAAAGTGCCTTGTAAAGAGATTAACTCACACATCCAAGACCATAAAGCAAAAAAAATAGCCAAGTCAATAACCAAGCTGTATCTTCTCAGTGCTGGCCCATTGCAGGTCATCACCACAATAAAATGAAGAAAATAAAACATCTTCACCTTATACATGTATATTCATTTCTTATGCTGCGTCTCTGCCCTCAAAATGGTTATCAATGTCATACAATGAAACATTCTCAAAGGCACGTATTCATTTTAATTACAAATTAATGAACATAAACCAGAGATCCTTCTTTTCCCCTTGTTTGTGAATAATTCAACTTAGGCATTTCTTTGACATAATCTGTGTCTTTGCATGTTTTTGTTGTTTTATATACCGCTGTGTGACTGTTTTAATCTGCTCGGACTGTCATAATAAATTACCACAGACAGAGTGGCTAAATGACAGAAATTTCTCAGTTTTGCAGGAAGTCAATGATCAAAACATTGAAGGGTAAGTTTCCTTCCGAGACCTCCATGGCTCATAGGGGGCCACCATCTCTCTGTGTGCTCACAGGACCTCTATTTTCTGCTCAAATAGAGAGGCAGAGTGAGTGGGATCTTCAGTGTTTCTTGCTGTAAGGACACTAATCTTATTGAATCAGTTGCCCCAAGCTTAAGCACTCACTTAACTTTACTTAATTCCTTAGAGACCCAACCTTCAAATACAGCCACACTGAGGTGGCTTCCAGATACGAGTTTTGAGAAAATACAAACATTTAATACCTAATAATAACCTATCTCGTCACTGGGTCTGTCTAACGTGTTTTATAAACCATAACTGAAAGTATTTCCAGGAAGTTGCAATTCCAAAAGAAAACTGCTAGTTGACACTGATTGTCACAAACATCTGGCAACCTCCAGTTGGATCACAGCCCTCTGTAGCACTTAAATGAATTCTTCCATCTTCTTCTATCCATTAAATGATAACCGTGTCCTAATGCAGCCATGATCAATACAAACGTACATGTGGCTGTGAAACAGCCTCTCTAACCAGGAGGGTAATCCTCCATTTTACAGATTTGAAGAGCCAATCAATTAAATGCTGGATAAGGTCAAATACTATTGATTCAAGATTCAATGAAATCCCTTCCTCTACCTTCCCTTCTTTTGATTTTTCTTGTGATCTAAGTATAGTTTCCTTAGAATACATTTTTTTCCAGAAGCTGCACTTACATACTGGTAGAAAGCAAGAGGTCCTCAGAAAACATAATGATTCACTGTCACTGAAATCAATAGTGTTATAAAACCTTGATGGCATGAAGAGGTTGAGAAATACAAAATATTAATGCTTAAACTTCAAGAGCATACTTAAAAAGTAGAATTTAAGAGATGTTCTTTGCTACTGGGAGGTAAGATAGTTCATACATCAACTTAGACCAAAAACTTCCCACAGTATCTCTGTGGTTATAAAAAATATATAACAGAACAGGGATATTGCTAATGTTGTGTTTATTACTTTTCATTCAACTCAGATTTCTTTTTCAAAGACAGACTCTTTGTTAACCTCGAGATGGTGTGGTGGCATCATAGGTCACAGCAGCTTAAAAATTCTGGGCTCAAAGGATCCTCTTCCCTCAGCCTCTGGTGGACTATAAGTGTCCACCATAGTATCTGGTGTTTTTTAGAGATGGGGTCTTCATCAGGCTGCTCTCAAACTCCTGAGCTTAAGCAATCTACCCACCTCAGCCTCCCAGAGTGCTAGGATTACAGGCATGAGCCACTGGTTCTGGCTTCAACTCAAATTTTTGACACAATTTTATATTAATTCTTGGAAATATATTGATGTTAAGGAGGCAAATTGTATCTACATTTTGCTGTGTATTCTGTGTCCCTTCTGATTCTTACCGACACCTTCTCTTTATCTGTACAGCTAATAATCTTTGAGAGTTTTCTCTCTTAATACTAAAGCAAATTCAATTTTTCAGTGCTTGCTTCATGCAATGTTTATTTTTCATCTTTATTAATATAATAAAAAGTTTTCTGTAAGTGAAGCAATGCATATTTCTCAGATCTGCTGAGTTGTGTCTCAGACACTTGAGTACCTGGAGATAAAACTATTTGCGGATGTATTTTTTTATCTGACTGTCCCCAGGAACTAGTAAATAGAGAATTGTAAATATCGCACACTTGGAAAAATTCCACCTGGCACAAATCAGTCACTAGGTGGCGAGATATTGTGAATAGAAACAACTGGCAAAACGCAAAATCCCGGATAGAATCTAGACTCACATGCGAGCTCCACGTTGCTCTAGAAAGCACAATCTGTGTTCAAGCAGCTTTGACAATATTTTAAGGGCAACATTACACCTTTTCCTTTCTATTTCTCTTTATTACTATATTCATGACCACATGAATTATGAACTTGGTTAGAGAAATTTTTTTAAGTGTAAAGAAACATTAGAATATATACAATTAAATATTAGGTTCTCCTTGATTTTCCTTGGAGATAATATCATCTAATTGACATTCTCTTTACCACATTTATAAAGAGATACTCTTTCTGTCAGTTTCAAAAAGCAGAAATAAAATAGAAGGATATTTAACAGTGCAAAAATCTAGTAAAGGAATTCTAGTACTGTAGTTACATCTTGTTGTTCAGATAAAGATGAGTTGGTTTTAATTTTAATTTGTTTGTTCAGTTTTAAGAGGAAAAATTATAAGCCCCAAAGATTTTGAGAGTGGTATTTTTAAAATATAATTTCCCCTATCTTATTCCTAGGAAAGAATACGGGCACGCTTCTTCCTGTTTTCTTTAATGTAATCCAAATAAGTGATAGAAAGTGGCATACTAGAATGGGGATAGAAGTAAAGAAACAAAAAGAATGGAAAATAATGCAGCTGTAAAAAAATAGATTTCCAGAAATTCATATTGATAAAATAATACGAAAAGTAGAAAGGCTTTCATTTTCACTTGGTTGACTTAGCTATGTAATAACTACTGTTTTCCCCTCTATAAGGGCCCACTGCTTCCTTCTCTACATTTTTATGGCTTATAAGAACATACTCAGAAGTTTTAGACAAACTCTCCTCATTCAATTTTCGCCTGGACAGATAAGGGGGATGTTAATATCACCATCTTACCAAATAGAGATTACCGCAGTATATTCCACGATTCATAAGATTTAAACATTAATGTGCATACAAATCACTAAAATGCATATTCTGATCCAGTAAGTCTGGTAGGAGGGGGTCTGGGAGTCTGCATTCTAACAGTCTCTCAAGTGATATTAATGCTGTCACACCGGAGTGACAAGGTGAGAGTACAAGCTGGAGGTAAATGATCACAATTCAGGCAAACTGCATTTTTCAGACGTGTCATTGCCCACGTGCACACAGATAGTTTCTCACTTTAGTAATAATAATCATAAGCCAAGGGGATACCGAGTTTTAATCCTCATGCTTGATTAGGAAGCAAGCACACGTGATTTTCCTTATTCAAAGATTCAGTATTTGCAGATTTACTACCTGTTAAAATTTGTCACTACAAACATCAAGAACCATTCCTACATGGGCATGTGCATGCAAGATGCAGAAAAAAATCTGGGAATCACCTGATAGTCGTGTTACCACCGGAAGTTTAACAAAGCAAATTTCTGCCCTTTTGTTAATAGTTCTCATATTGTTAACAGAAGTATCCTTTCACTGTCTATTTAGTGCCATATTTTTTTTGCTTTTTGTGCTTCTGAATAGTGATTTTGTTGTTTAAAATGGTGCCCAAGCTTGAGGCTGAGTTACTGTCTATGGTTCTTATGTATGAGAAGGCTGTGATGTGCCTTATGGAAAAAACGCATGTGTAAGATCAGCTTGGTTCAGACATGAGTTACAGTGCTGTTGGCCATTGAGTTCAATGTTAATGAACCAACAATATATATTAAAGAAGATGTCTTCAAACAGAAACACACATAAAACAAGGTTATGTATTGATTAGTTGATGAAAATATTGTAACCACAGGCTCACAGGAACTTAACCTTGTATTTCCTCAAGGAGTAATGAATCAGTATTGGCTAATTCAGTGTTCATAGTGGCTTTATAAAAGATACCGTAATTACTGTAAAGAACAAGAATTCAACATACTTTCTGAGTTATTGTCAGGACAAATCTTGAGTGGAAATAAGACTCCAAAATGATGTCCTCTCTGAAAAATGATATTTCCTTTTGGGTATCTACCCCAACGTACTCTCTAACCAAATATATTCAAATTCTTTTTAAGTAGTAAAACAGTTTATTAAATTAAATTATGTGAAAACCAATATATATTATAAGCAAAGTGAAGTTTTATTAGAATAATTATATTCTATGCATTAAAAATGAAAACATTTCCTAATAAAAGTCAGGTCATCAGAACACCATTAAAGTAATAGAGGAATTTAGTGTATTAAATGATTTGAAAATATGTTTCAATGGGTACAGTGGAAGATAAACAGGTGGCAGAGAAGTGGCTAAGGGCAGAGAGTGGTCATCGAATTGTATAGTTATGAAGAAAAGTTGCTGCTGGGGACTGTTCGCAGGTCAGAATACACAGTGAGGGGCCCCTAGTGCCCTTGAACAGTCGCATATTAATGGGGGAGGGATTCAGGGACTGACCCCACAAGTGGTTTGTTTTTGTATGCTCAGTTGTCCCCCTTCATCAGATGTGTGAAAACAGTTTTGGTGGGGTCACGTCCTCACTCATCCTTTGGTATTAGACTGTTTAATCAGAACTGGGGTTCATTTTCATACAATTAACATAGCAGAGTTAGACATATAGCCTGTGCTCCCCATCCTACCCCCCGCCATTCTTTAGGAAGATAGAGGAGGACGCATGTGTAATAGGAGTTTGCTATGTAATTCCAGCCTGTCAATCACTTCAAAGGATGGGAAACAACAGCCAACCTGTTCAGGGGACAGGAGGGACAAACTAGGGAACAGATGAAAGACAGTGTGTGCTTAGACTCTTCTCCATTGTCAGAGGAGGATCCTACTCACTCTTTGAGATGCATTCTTGCTGTACTTTTGTCTTGTTCTGTAATAAATACATGTATATTTTATTGTTTTGTGTCTGAGATCACTCCATTATCAGCTTGGCTAAGCACCAGTACTCATTTCTGACACTGGGAATATCCAGTCTGACTAACAGGTACCTTTCAAATTACAGCCTTAGGACAATATGGGTTCCTACTTCTCATTTTACAATTATAATGTTCTTAACTTGTCTTTCCCACTAAGATTTTCTTACTTCTTTGTCAGTGGTTTTCACTTCCCCCAAAACGAAGACTTTTAACATCTACCCTAACCCCAACAATGATACTTAGGCATCTTTACAAAAGGCAAATGAGACAAAGTACAAAAGTAAAGACAATAAATTGAGACCATCATAGTTCTATCAGGTCCACTTTGTATAAATCGATGCCTATCTCTTAAAAGCAAGAGGAAAATTTGTAGTGATAGGAGCCAAATTCTTTGCATATTGAACAAATATATGTTAATATATATTGAACAAATATATATCTCACTGGGTGAGATAAAGCTCTTTGCATGAATTAATTGGTTTATTTAATTACCACCACATTCCTATGAAGATGTTACTACCATTATGTACAATTTACCCCCCTGGAGACTGACACACAGCTATTGGGTAATTTGCTCAAGGTCACAGGGTTAGGACATTGTAGTCGGGGAAAGTAAGCCTGGGAATGAACTCTTATGACCAACTTTCTACTCCTCCACTCAACTGTGCAGGAACAAAAAAAAAGAAAGAAAGAAAGTTGAGTAAGTTTTATTCCCTGGTCCTACAAAACTTTCAGCTTCTCAGAAGGTAGAAGAGAAACACAAGGTGTGACTAGGCAACATATTGTCAAGATTTTAGAGAAATTAAGAGACAGAAATACATTTGAAAGTCTTCTCCTGTAATAAAGAAGTTTGCATCAAGAAGGGCCTTGGGGATTAGACAAGATTCTGACAGGTAAAAGAGACATGTGGATCGTATTTTTATCAGTGGACAAAACTGCAACACACAAACAGAAATGTAAAAGGTTTGAATAAGGAGATACGTGAAATAAATTTTCTGAACCAGAGAATTTCTTCTGGACATTAACAGGGAGAAAAACCTTGAAAGGTCGGTTGTTAGGAACACTGCCCATTTTTACTGTGAAGGTAGGGAGAACCTTATCTGCTCTTCACAGAGATTAGCCACAGGTGCCAAAATGAATGAAACAACCTATCAATTGCTTTAGTCGTGCAAACCAGTGGGATTTTCAATCCTTTATAGTCAGCCCAAAACTCTTCCTAAAGAAAGTAGAACATGAATATGATACATATTAATATTTAACCACAAGTATTGAAATTCCTACTTGCTGAATTGAAAATAAAGATTCAACTTCAAATGATTAATTCCCCACAGATATCTATGTCTTATACCATAAGACCATGAAGAATAGCGATTATCTCATGATCAATGTTTATTAGAGCACCAAGGGTGTGCTTTAAGACCTATTTGCATGCACTCACAACAATTTCTGTACAAGAAAAAAAATTATGTAGATAGATATAAGCAACTTCTGCCTGGAGCATAAGGTTTTATTTGGGCAAAGGCACAAACATCCTTCAGCTATAATCTATGCCAAATAGTATTTAGAGAATTTTCTCAGTACCCTTTAGTAACTTCATTAATGTAGAAAGTGCATAGGTTTTTAATTTTATTGTCATAGTAAATGGAATAAATATATTGTTTCTATAACCAGCATAAAATGTTAATTGGCAATATAATCTGAGCAATGCAACATGAATTTAACATTCTTATTAAAATTAAAATTTGATACAATGCAAGTAATATAATTAAATTGCTTACCAAAATTTAGTGTAGGTTTATTAATATAGAATAACACTTTTACCTAATTTTATCTGTTCTTTGATCCAATATGTAGTCCATTATTAATAATTTTAATTTAAACAAAACTACTAATTAAAGGAAAACATCATTTTGTCTCAAATGTTAAAAACATGATCATTTTTATTTCAGTATGGTACCTTTGGTACTACTTTAATTATTTACTGCATTTTTATTACCCTTTCCCTAAAAATAAACTACTTAAATGTGAGAGGTAATTTAATAAGTTTTATACAACTATAGATACATAAAAATGAGGAAAAATTCTTGTTATAGTAAGACATATACACAAACACTTTACAAATATTAGGACTGAATCTATTTTTATAAACTATTGCAAAACTACAGGTATGAACTGCAGTACAAAATTGATTATGAAAGAGAATAAAAGCAAATCTCTTCTAAAAATTAGTGTATTTTGTAGTTCCATCTTCGGCACCATTAAAGCACTAGTTTCAGGAGGTTTGTTTGTTTGCCTGTACTGTTTTCTGTACTGTGGAGAAATGACCTCTTCCAAGGTGATGTATAGATAGAAGTCTCTAAAAATATTAGCAAGATGTTACCTTCATGTTCGTTTTAAATGCCACTGACAGGTTTTTTTTTCACAAAGTTTCCTTCATCACTGTTGCCTAGTAAGCAGTATTTTTTTTTCCTCTGAAGTAATATAAAAATAGTTCCAAATTTCAAGCAGAGGACAATTATTAATGGTGATTTTGTACTATATTGGCTTCTTTTTGGCTACTTTCAATTATAAGTAAGCCTAAGGAAAATCACAGAAGTAAAATAGAACATTTAAAAATACAGTTGACACTGAGTGACATCGTTGCATAGTTTCATCCTAAAATTGTCTACATTTTAGCTGCCTAACACTTTTAATGCAATACCTGAAAGCAAAAGGAGAACATTGCATTCTTTAGAGTATTTTTTTTTTCATTTGAAAGGCATTTGAGCCATTTTGAAGGTATCCAGGTTTGAAGTGATGTCAGCATTCCCCAAGGGCTGTTGTATTCTTCATTAGCCATAACATAGTTAAAATGTCACACCTGCAATAAATCAATGTATTGGAAGATTGCATTAAAACTTATGACAGTTACCGAGTTTGGTGGGTGTGGGTTGATTTTTCCTCCCCAGGAACGTAGGGCATCACTCATAATAGTGAAAAGTATAGCATAAAGGGGGGAAAAATTCAGAATGTTCCTAAAAATAAAGTCAAAAGCCCTCAGGAGCCCTTTCAGAACAACAATAAAAAGTATTGCTAGCTGTAAAATTTGTAAGCAGGTTCCATCCTGTCGGCACAGAAACAATGAAGATGAATTACATTCTAGGAGAAACACTGAGACTGTCTAGCAACACAGTGGCCAATCTACTAGAGTCAGGACAAAGCAAAACTATTTCCTCCGTGCCTTCCTGCCTTCGGTTGAAGGTGTCAGAACAGGAAGATATGAATTAAATGGAAAAAAAAGACCCTCTTTAGAAATTATTTCTAAGCGTAAGCATTCAATGTATTGATTTTAGACTTTGTTTGGCTACTCAGTTTTCAGAATCTCTTTATTACTGCTGAGCTCATAAAACCAGTAGGCATAAACACGTGTTATCACTATAAATATGGATGCTTTCAATACATAACAGGTGAATATGAGTTAGGACGATGGTAGCTGTTTATACATCTTTGAAATATCTTTAGCTGTGATGGAAAAACAAAGTTGAGATTTGTTTGGTTAGCTCTAGGCAAAGGTGCTTGCCTCTCACGGAAAACATGCGTAGTCTGTGTGGGCGGGGTGTTGGCAGTTGTTACGAAATGTTGGGAAGTATCACACAAAATCCTGAAAAGCAGATCTACTGCACGGCCTCATCTGTGGGAGAACTGAGAGTCTTTTTTTTTTTTCCTGCATAACTTCACCTTTGATGCCTGGATATTAGTATGTGAGCTAAAAACTCACACTGCTGAAATGAGAGATGGAGAGATAGGAGTTGTTTTGCAAAAATTGATGTCTGCCTGGATGGCAGGTCGTAAGTTTAACAACAAACTTTCCATATCCTAGACCAAGGTCAGCACATGCAAAATGAAACTCACACCAGAAGCATAATTGGGGAGGGTGTTTATTAATCCTTAACTGCGATTCTCAAAGGACGTTTTTGGGCACAATATGCCTATTTTCTACTAAAATAACTTGACTTTTAAATTAAATTTAAAACTCAGAGGTTTTCTTTCTTATGTGCTTATGAATGTTAATTAAAGGAGACATTAAATAGTTCCAACAGCTGTTTATAATCTTTACTTGACAATATTTGAAAGTTGCTTTCCTTTTATGCTGATATTCAATTTTTTTTAACCTATAAGTAATGACTGTGGCTTCAGTCAATTGTACACTAAAAATGGAAAGTCATATTAGATTCCCTGAAAATCACTGAAAATTGACATAATCCATGCTTTAGCGTCTCCGTGATTGATTATATTAAAGCAGTGGTGAATCTCAAGGTGAATGAAAATAAACAGTAAATGAAGGTTCTTCTTATCCTCATCAAAACCTTTTAAATACATCAATACATATATGTTTTAAGTTGGAAGACCCACTCACAGTAAGGGAACCTAAAGCAATTACCTGGCACTAGATAAGGTGTTTGTTGGAGTAGCTCATAATGTCTTAAACCTTTGCTTCTCCCAGCTGAGCTAATTTTTACAGAAATCCATTGAGAACAATGGGACGCTGAGAGCAAATGAAGTGGGGCGACCACTGTGTTTTCACAAGTGCTTTCCTATAGCCCAATGTTGGATAGATGATGAGGTAATCTGCATAATAGCGTGACCCTAGTGAGTTTCTATTAAGTCAATGGGGCATTGACTATAGACAAAAGCGCCACTGGCATCTAATAAAGAGACTGGATCTATAGACCTTCAATGATGTTACTCATCCACCAGGAAGAGCTGCACGCTGATCTCATAATTATACCCCTTTACTCCACCACTCAGTTCAAATTTTGTCTGTTGGCAGTAAAATAAGTATAATTCCTAGTATAATTCTAATTAAATGAGTTAAGATGCACTGCTCTAATTATTTGTGTATGTATGCTATGTGGATTAAATGTGGGTAAATAATTGTTAATTCAAACTGATGAATTTTAATATAAATGTATCCAGAACAATACAGAGATTGTATTCACATGAAGCGTGTAAGAGGTGAACAGGGGATTTAATTTGATGTCATTAGTTTTTCTTGATCGAAAAGCATTTTCTGTTTATTTTAAAGTGTCATTCATTTGATATGTCCAGGAGCAGAAATTAAAGAGAAGTTTTTAAATTCACTTTCTGAAATAGTTGTAACTATTTCAGGATGTTTGCTATGTTCAATACAGGAGGAAAAAAACTAGTACAAAAATTCAGGCTATATACCTATTGAGCACAAGGACATACATTTAAAATTAAGCTTGAACTTTTAAATGGCTGAAAGTATTACATTCAAAAAAGATTACTAAATAAGCTTATTAAAAATGTAGGTTTATGTGCAGTGATACCCACTGCATTGATTAATGTTTCAGCAGGAATCCACAATTCTTAGCTGCTTGATGTCATACCATCTCTTGCCTTATGCTATGATTAATACTTTTAAATTTAGAGAAAACAATCACTAAATTTTGTATTATCACAGTTGAAAATTGATATAACTTTGATTAAATTAAGGAAAGTTGTATCTTAAATCCTTCGTCAAGATTTTGGAATTACCTTCTTACTCTGACATCATTTTGTGTGCAAACAATGGTGATTCCTGCATGTCAGTAGAATACCCTTTAAACACAATATCCATTTCCTCTTAGTTTTCAATAAAATTGATCAATACAGTTTTCAAATGCATGAAGTATTTGTATGTTTTACCATTAACATAATCTCTTTTTTAAAGATTAAACTCGGAGTACCAAACCAGAGCATGTCATTTTCCAATGATTTGCATACAGAATGAATGGAAATATATCTTTTTGTTTAATCTGTTTTATTTTTTTAGGGAGTAGTCTCTGTGTGGTAGCTACATTTCAAGATTATCCAGGTTAAGCATTAGCCAATTTGGGGGCTTTTCATCAAGCATCTATTCTCAAAGTCATCACTGTGGGAAGATCTCAACCTTGCATGGATGTGACTGGGTCTCAGGAAGGGAAAGTCAAAAATGTGTGATGTTGAAAGCCTCTATACATTGTGAAAAACGTCTATTCCTGGGCATGTCCTCTGGACATATTTTTTCTGTGATAAAGGGATTACTGTTTTAGATGTTCCCAGAGCTGAATGATAAGTGCATGCATATTTCTCTTCTGCTCTCCTTTCTTTTTTTTTTGTGTCTGTTTCTCTGTCTCTCTTTTTCTGTCTCTCTCTCTCTGTCTCTCTGTCTCTGTCTCTCTCCTTCTGTTTCTCTGTCTCTCCCCAACTCTTCCCTTAATACTATAGTGCTACATATCAACAGAAAGGTGCCACCTCAGTGATGGATTTTCCTTTTGGAGCACTGTCCCTTACATTGGCCTGCATGAAAGTAACACAAACAAACTAATGTCCTTCTTTTTATATGCATATAATTACGGTTAAAGTATGTTTATCTCCGGTATATGTGAGTGTGTGAGTACAATCTTGGAAACTGATCAAAACCATACAGCTGGGACACAAGGTGTAGTAAAGGCATCCCCATATGAAGTCCCAGTTGCAGCCTGTGTGAGTAACTATGAGTAATGTCTTTCACAAGACACGCACTTCGTCTAGTTTACATATCTCTTTATTTATAAAGAAAGACCCCTGGGTAAAGATCTTTCTTTTTT
>NW_003852435.1:12944454-12960073 GCF_000181295.1 Otolemur garnettii
GCCACAACGCCTGGCCATTTTTTGGCTGCAGCCATCATTGTTGTTTGGCGGGCCCAGGCTGGGGACTCAAACCCGCCACCTTAGGTATATGTGGCTGGCGCCTTAGCCGCTTGAGCCACAGGCGCCAAGCCTATGTTTTCTCTCTTTTATACTTTTTGTGATTATTTTATCTAAATGCATATTTATACAGTGGATCAATTTTGATAAACTATCTTTGATTTGACTATTTACAAATAACTATATTTATTTATCCAGCAGCTAGAGGGAGGAAGAGGCCCTATAATTTCAGTTCAGATTGACTAAATGATCAATCAAAAACCTCAAGAAATCCTTCATGATTGGAAGTTTAATTCTGACTGTAATTGGTTTAAGATATTTATAGAGAAAATGAGATGATTTCATGCAAGCACTTGTCTGAAGCGAGATCTTACACAGTGGTAAGTTTTTAAAAATTCTTTACAGAACTAATACACTTACGATATATGTGCAAATGATTAGGAATATCTCCTTTCTACCCACTGTACAAAATTGCCTAATTCTCCATCCAGGTAAATATAAAAGATGTGAAGTCTCCATCTTTTTTACGGCTGCATAGTATTCCATGGTGTACCTAAACCACGATTTGTTAATCCATTCATGGGTCAAAGAGCATAATTGTGATGGATGTATTACTTAGTTCAATGTAAGCATTTACATTGTATATCAAATCAGTACACTGAACACCATAAATGGATCAATGTACACAGTTATGATTTAAAAAAATTGCCTAATTCTCTAAAAGCCGGAAATGCATTACCACTATACATAGAAAATCAAATAAAATAGAGAGTGAAACCCCACTATAGATTAAGGAAGAGGAAAACAATGATCTCTACAAAAGGAAACTTTAGAGAGGAAAACACAGATAGTTCTACATCTTTCCATTATGTGATGTGTAGGCTGACTTTTTTTTTTTTTTACATTTTCTGCAGAGTAGACTCACAGATTATTTTGAAAACAGGAGAGAAATTAATCCTGTAACTGCTAATGGAAATGGAGGACTCAGGTGAAAAAGAGACTTTGATATCAACAATTCAAAATGAGGGAAAGGCTTTGATGATATTTGTCCCAAACCTTCCATTCTCTTAATTCTGTAGCACTGTATTTCAGAAAGGCTGGGTGCCCACTCAGAGATAGATGGTTTTCATCAGGACTGCCATTTGAAACTTTGCCCTTACCCATGTCATGAAAGAAGTAGCACAAATGAAGTTGATATTTCTTTTATACGTATGTAGTTGTGTTTAAAACACAGCTCCTTGCACTTGCTCAGTAGCATTCTACACACTAATTTCTGGCTCATCACGTGACAAAGTGAAAGCCCTAGAGCAGGCATGGACCAAAACGACAAGGTTCCCTCTTAGAGAAATGTCACCTAATGGGCCTTACAGTCCAAGTGATATAGTTCAAGTCAATCAGAATTGAAATGTTAGGGCATCTTCCACCCTCTAGCTCTTGGATAAATAAATGCGGTTATTTATCCAACTCTGGAGAACATGGTCTGCTGACAGTTATTTCTGAGCCATCCTCCTGTGTTTGAAACAGTTGGTTCTCTCCCTTCAGACACTGTCCACATGTGTAGCTGGTGTTTTAACTGACATATTGTCACCAGCTACCTCAAATCAGGAATAGCTGAGCAGCTGTGAAAAATGAAATTTCCAATTCACCTAAGAGTTGGAATGCCACAAACAGAAACAGTGCTAGAAACAGAATACCTTCAGATAAGGTATTACTTTTATTTCTTTAGCTCTGTGACTACTATATTAAATGACAATCATTTCTGTGTATTTATCGTGTTCTTCTTTCACTTTCTGGAGATAGCTGAAAAGAAACGGACTTGTTAAGTCCACACGTAAACAAAAGTTACCAAGAAACAATTTCTAGGTGTATAGATGCGAGTACAAATAGCTTGTAGTCCATTTCAATTAGATAATTAGAAAAGACTGAAGTTTTTTCTCTCTGCAGTAACAAATGTTCACCTTTGAATTCCCAGGGCCTGACATATTGTCTGGTAAATACTAAGATCCAAGAAAATTCCTATCAAATAAAATAATGATTTAACAATAATTATTAATATGAAACAAAATAATACATTTAGGATATAGGAATCATACAATCATATAGGAATAATGGGAGATTAGTTTAAAATTTTAAACCTGAAAAGTACCACTTTATGATTCATTTTAAATGTTTTAAAATGTAAATATAGAAAAACTTTCTATCAGGTTATATTAGTAATATGATTGGCAAAGTCAAAAGGGACAACACATGGCAAAGAAAATCTATTATTAGTTTTATTGACCTTCAGATTAATCTAGATGATTTATGGTACCACAATTTCAGTAGTCCATGTTAAAAGAAATAAAATGTTTTCCTATTGAAAATGCTATTTTTATCATAGCATTGACCTTTGCATAATTAGAAAGTGTATCTCCTAATTATCATCATTCTTTGATTATACTTATCCATTATTTAACACCGACAGATTATGTGCATAAATGTTTTTTGCATGTTTATTTACATTTATTGACTAATCTTTTCTCAAGAATCAGTGAGAATCTTCCAACTTACCCTAAGCCAGACTCCATCTCTTCTTTGAAAAACATCAGCCCAAATCGATTTCTTTCCTTTCAAACCTTCTAATGACACGTATTTGTTTGTGAAATTAGTTATGAGCTATGAGAGTTTTAATATTAGCAATTTTTTAAATGTTCATATATAATCACAGTAATTAATCCATTAAATTGCATATTCCTAGAGGGAGGTGAAAGTGTTAAACTTTTAATAATTTCTCACAGAAACTTTCATAGTTCTTGGGTTAAATATGTACAGAACTCTGAAACATATACTAAGCATACTGCAAATATTAGCTGATAAAAATAGCAAGAGATCAATACATGATTGATTTCATCATGATTCAATGTGCCTGCATAGTGTGTGTAATTATACTAAATTAGTCTACTTTACCTGAGTTATTCTGGAGTATTTGGTAGAAACAAAACAACCCACAACCATTTATCAATATAATTTACCTCAACTATTACATGCCCTATAAATCCCAGCAATTCTCTTCAATCAGGGTTATGTTTAGAAATTCAACACTAGCCATAATTTTGTTTTCTATTTTTGAGATTACACAAGATCTGAAATAATTTATTTTCACACTTTTGGTGTTAGTGTTACTTTTAAAATTTATTTCACTTATTTATTTTTGCAACTTGTTTTTAAATGTCATTTGTGTGTCTATAAAAACCCAACCAACATTAAAACCAAATATTATGTATTATAGTTCCTAAAATTATATAACAATATTATTATTTATTCATTCTGTATTACATTTCACCTTCATTAACTTTGTTTTCCTAATGTGTATTTAATGCACTTCAAATTTATTTTTTAAAAATGACCAATAGAGTGAAATATTAAGAAAAGTTACATGTAGATAAATAACATGCTTACAGTGGTAAGTGAAACAAAATTGTTATCTATGTAAGTTTAAAATAGAAGCTATAACATATAAAAATCAACAAACATTTTAAATCAACATGCATGTCCTTGTCAACCACAAGTTCAATTACAAATACTGCGCTGAAATTGCATCTATAAGCTGAATCTTAAGAACTCAAGAGCTACTCTCCAGGGAAACATTTCTTTAAATAAACATTTGTGATTGATTAATTGCTTTATCATGTCAAAACTGAAAACTCTGGGTTCAAAGGTGGCCAGTGGGGGGAAAATATCTTCACGTGCCTCTATTGAAAGAAATAAAATGGCAAGCATGGAGCACTGCATGGTATGATACCGTCTTGCATTTTTTGAAGGGAAGTAGATGGTAGATAACTATCTAAAGAAGTAAAAGAAGTGGCCATTTGCAAGAATGCTGCATTGCTCATGTGTTTGGACTATATTTTGGTTACGAGAAGGCACTCAAATATTTTTGAAGAGGATACGGTAACATTTATCTTAGAAAGATAAACTCTGGAAGGCTAGAAAGAGTGAAAAAGACACCTTCAGTATATAAAATAAACAAAAATGAAATCTATTTGTGTCCGACTTCCATAAAGACTTCAGAAGTTATTTTGAAATTCAACACCTCTTATTGTTTAATCAAGAAGCCAAGATGTAAATATATGTTTAAAACAGAAATTGGACATTTTAATTAGAACTTAGATTAAGAAATTGAAATAGCACATATTTGAAGCCAATGAAGTAAAGTATAAAAGACTTAGTTTAAAAAGAAAGAAAAACAATGGACTGTTACTTAAAGCATAGCAATTAGATTCCGCTTTTCTAGACTAGATAAGAAATATTTTCTATATGTCTTTAACACTCCTCCAGAAGTCCAAATTTCAATGTAAAAATTAACTCTACCTTTCACTAAGGGATTATGAAGCCAGAATTACTTAGTAGTATTTTCAAGATAATTTTAAATCAGTATGTATCCAAAGTACTGAATGTATTATTAATGCAAAATTTTAAGGCAATTCCCCTCTTTCTTTCGATAGATGTTTGTTAATTCCTTTAATGCTCAAGTATTGATTTACACTGGGTTTGCTAAGTTTTCTCTTACATCTGAGTGACATAAATCTTCCTGGTAAATTTCAGAAATAGTGTCTGGACAACATGAAATAGTCTGAATTTAAGAGCAATAATCCTGCAAAATGTACATGGCTAGAAGACAAATATTAATGGTAATTAAACTTCCAAACAATGACACTACAGAGATGTTTGTTTTGCTTTTCTCGTTAAAATAAAACTCAGGAAGTTCAAAAAGACTTTGGATTGGTGTGTTTACAAGTGTACTTCGTAGTCTTTAGAAACGGCTGCATCTGCAGAGCATAAATGTGTCTTAATTACAGGTTTTTTTAAGGGTGAACATCTGTGCCCTTTTCTGCAAGTATCTAGATACTTTGATGGTTATCCGAGAGACTATGTGGTTACGCTTGTACACTGCACTTAGTTGCTAATTCACTGTAGTAGAAATTCAGGATATTTAAAGATTTGTCTGTATCACTTTGAAATACCACTTTGTACTCACAGAATTTTGTTTTCTATTGTTAGTTTATAACTTACACCAGAATCAGATCCGTTTATCTTTTGTAACACGATTTGGAGTTGGCGTGAAGGAAATACAAGTTTTCCTCCATTTCTCATTTCTGTAGTAATATACAAGCTTCATGATATAGAGGAGTATTTCCGGCATTTCGGCACTGGTGACAATCTCTTTGACTTTAACTTATTATCTAGGAAAGTATAATCCCACTTTTTTTTTTTTTCAAGTTTTTCTATTTTATACTTTGGGAGGCTGAGGCAGGAGGATCGTTTGAGCTCAGGAGTTTGAAACCAGTCTGAGCAAGAGCAAGACCCTATCTCTGATAAAAATAGAAAATATAACTGGTTATGGTGAGTGTCTGTAATCACGGCTACTCGAAAGGATAAAACAGGAGGCTTGCTCAAACCCAGGAGTTTGAGGTTGTTATGAGGTAGGCTGAGGCTGTAGCACTGTAGCCCAGGCAACAGAGTTAAAACTCTGTCAAAAAAACCCAGTTACTTTATTTTATGCTTCTTGGTTATAAAAATAATTCTGAAATAGGTCAAAGAAAAGAAGGAGACTATGTAGTTATTGGTATGAACTTAAACACTTAAGTCACTGAACTTGAACTGATGACAGTGTGGTCCTTCCTGATTTAGCAATGATCATGCCGTATGCTAGAGGCAGGCTGGGAATGATCCAGCGAGACACGCTTTGATAGACTGGTATTGGAAATTGTTGACAGAATGGTACAAAAATAGTCTATTTCTAACGTTTTTAGGATGACATTGTATTTGTCAAAATACTGGATATGAACTTTCCCCAGAAAGCAACGGCAGTACCTCTCTGGGAAGAATCTTGGCCTCACCATGAGTCAGAATCAGTTCAGTGAAAAATGTCATAAGCAACAAATTTGAAAGTTTTGCTAAAGAAAGAGTGGTCCTGAAAAGTAAATATCCACTGCCACCAAGAAGGCCGGGACATTCCACTCAGCTCGACTACACCGCACCTGCTGTCTTCCTGACTCCGGTTCCCTTCCTCTCTTTTCTCACACTTAAAAAACTTGTAACTGTGAATTCTTTCTTGCCCTCTTTGAGATGTAAATATTCTATATCTCAGGAGTGTTTTTCTCAAGGACCTGGGACCCATCTTTTGGAAACAGAATCTCTGTCTCCCAGTTGGTGAGAGAATGGAAGCCTAACTTGAATAAGCAGCAATTAAAACACAGATGGCTTAATTCCACAGATCCACCTTCCAGTTCCCTCACTCTCTTTTGTTTCTGACTATGAAATGGAGACAGGAAAAATGCACATCAAGGAGGAACTAAAAAGGATGGAATGATACTATTTTTATAAATTTGGGAGGACATTCTAGTTCATTTAGATTATAGTCAAAAGAAGCTGTGGAAACAGGATATAGGGCATGGGATTCCAGTCAGTTCTGTCTCCTGTACCCAGATACTTTCCACACTGATCTCCAAAATCAGTCAGTCAAAATGCACTCACATTGATTATCAGAAAGATCACAGCCTCGACGGCATTTTACTTTCTAAATCTAAACTATTTCTAACTAGAGAGTAAAACAAAGTGCGTTCCTTGGTTGAGCAAATTACCAGCGTCACAGATGTCACAGATTTCTTTGGAGTAACCCCACCTATCACCTGTAATCAGTAAAATTCAGATTTACCCAGCAATTTTGGCACTTTTTTATTCTATCCTTCCCGTGAATCAGTCTTTTCCTGTTATCATTGTTCACTACTAATTTCAGACACTTTTTGTTCATCTTTTTGCTATTGCTTTGTTCTGGATAACATAATATAAAAAAAAAAAATGCAGTGTCTTTGTCCTGCCATTCTCCTTCATTACAGGTAACACCTGTGATGTTACAGGTAACACCTTAATACATTTTAATATAAGAAACCTCAGGATAACTTATAGAAATGTGTTGCATCAATATTCAGTGACTGTGACTTATAGGATTTTAAAGTTTATCTAGCAATATTTCTTTCTTTTTTAAAAACATACTTTTAATTTTGATTGTTTCTTAAATTACAAACTTTCTGTGCCAAATTTAGAAACTTATAATACAGACCATGACAGACATCCACAGCCCTGCCCTGCATTGACCACCAGAAACAGCTACAGAAAATAACTCTCAACAATAGACGTGTGATTTTTAATGTCTGTGCAATATTTAGTCTCATAATGTAATAAATATCTGTCTGCTTTAGCATGAAATTTTGCAATATTTCTTACTGACTTGGAAGGTGAATTTAACCAGGCTAGGAAACACTCATAAAATTGCGGGCAGAATTAAGAACGTGGATGTAACAAATTGAAGATGGTTTATAACAATGGAGTTGACTATTATTTAAGATGAAATATGACTTGAATTCATGTAGTATTTAGAGTTCAGAATCGTATCTGAGCCAGAAATATATCCCTCCCCAAACACTCCATTATCTCAATAGTGTAAACTGAGCCCCAGGTAGGGTTAAAGTGTTACGTGAGATGAAACCAAAAAAATCAGGCTTCGCTTCTGTGAGTGCTGTGCTCCTAATGAGAAACAGATGTTCAATTTACACACAACCAAAAAACAAACACAAATAACGGCAGTTCATCCTCATAACCAACTTCCCATGAAGTTGGAAAATTCTTTCTAAAGATTAAAATCATCTGTGCATAAAATGCTGAAAAACATTTCTTGCCCCCCCAATTTACCATTGTCTCAATAGAAGGGAAGAAATAAAGTGGAGTCACAGAACCTGGCCCCTGAACCCACACAATAAGACAGAAGAGGGTCACTCATCACCCTTGCTGTTAACCCACTCCCCAGATGAAATGAGGCTGTCTTTCTGGTCTACAGTCTGACAATAAAACCTTTCACACACCGAACGCTGCAGCCGAGGAAGCTTCTCTACAGCACCAGCTCCTGGTCCTCAGCTCTCAGGAACCAGCCTGCCTGCTTACCAAGGGTTCCTACTGATTGTTCTCAATCTGATATTAAAAGGGAAATTACTGTTTTTTATAATTATCTCATTTAACTGATATCTTTTATTGCCATTGTTCTTAAATTAGGTAATTTAATTATGAGTTATATATATCATTAACATCGATATGTAAAATAGATGGGTTTTGTTTTTGTTTGCTTTTTTCTTTTAACTGAAAACTAAGATGATATCTCTTCATAGGCAAAATAAAAGCAAGTTACCCAAACAAAAACAACCCAAAGTATTTTTGAATCATTGGTGAATAAAATGGGCGACAGGTGAAGGGAAATGTTATGCAAATTCAGAAAGATTCTGTATCGAAACTTCTTTCTTTACACGTATCATTCAATCCACTTTCAAGATCACAGAAATAGATAAATTATAGAATTGTTAGACAAGAAAAAATACAACCCTATTCAGGAGTCTATCACTAAAAGATGGTCCTTATGTAAAAGATGGCATTACAGAATTTGTCAAACGGCTGCACATTTACATGTGTTAAATTAAAATATTTATGCTATTCTTATTTTACTCAACAATTGAAGAATTGACCACTTATCTGGATAGATGCCATCGGTTGTGAAGGCCTTTGCGATACTTTTAATGAGTAATAGTAAAATAATGAAAAGTATCTATGCTGACAACGCTAGAAATCAGCTTAACCAAGATGCCCTGCACAAATTATACCAGGTACAGAGAGAATTTTGTGCTTTTTCCATTCCTGTTATTTGTAAGCGATCACCATGTGTGTGAAGAAAATATAACTGTGCTGGAATTGTGAGTTTTCCCCGCTCTTGGACTGAAGTGAGACAGTCCATTATGTTATAGTTAGTGAACAACCACTGTGTACAGCTCATTGCTCAATGAGCGTGTTTTAGGCCAGGAGTTCTCAGATCTCAGATGGATCAGAATCACCCGGAGGGCGTGTTAACACCTGGACTGCGAGGTCTCACCCTGAGTTTCTGATTCAGGAGGTCCAGGACAGGGCTCGGAAGTTGTATTCCTAACAAGTTCCCAGGTGATGCTGCTTTTTGCTGTTCCAGCAACCACAAAAGGAACCGCTATTTCAAAACAAAACTAAAAGTCCAATCAGGATAGCTTTACTCTAGAAGTATTTTCCGTCATAAAAAAAGACACACTAAAATCATATGCAAAAGGCGAGGCAGACACATAATTCAACACCTAAGTTGGCTCGGCACCTGTTGCTCGGTGGTTTGGGCGTCAACCACAGACACTGAGGCTGGTCATTACAAACTCAGCCCAGGCCTGCTAAACAACAATGGTAACTGCAACAACAACAAAAAAACAGCTGGGTGCCTGCAGTCCCAGCTACCTAGGAGGCTGAGGCAAGAGACTCGCTTAAGCCTAAGAGTTTGAGGTTGCTGTGAGCTGTGATGCCACAGCACTCTCTCCAGGGCGACATAGTGAGACTCTATCCTCAGAAAAAATATGGCTCTGTCATATATATATGTGTCAGACCTATTGTGCATATTGCAAGCGTACATGTCAAATATATTAATGGTAGAGTAGAAGTCTAAACACAACAATTAAATAAGTGAGGTGAATGACATATTAACCAGTTTGATGTAAACATTCCAAATTATATATAAAATCAGCACATCGTACCCCAGAAATGCAGTAATGTACACAGTTATGATCTAATAAAATAAAAAAAAAATCTGTAAGTTAACCAGTCGGCTTTCTGCTGATGGCTGCCAGAGTCTGATGGGGTCAATAACATGACAAGATTTGGAAAGCATTGTTAGAAAATCCTTTTATTCTTCACAATAAAACAGGATGGTCAAGCACATATGGGAAGAAACAAATTTAACTTAACACTGCTCAGAAATATTTTGAAAACAGACTGGTGAATTTCTATCAGTCCCTTTTTCTAAAGTTTATGCAATTTAAACAGAGCTCTTAAGATTCCTGCTAGCTACCTTTTCACATATACGTATAGAAGATCCATAGTTTTTAAAACTCTTTGGTCTGCTATTTTCTTACCTCTTCCTACTATTTCTTTCTCTCTGTTTGTTAGTTGTAGCCACTGCCACCAATGAGGGAGGTTCTTTTTTTTTTTATTTTTCAGTTTGGGGCCAGGGCTGGGTTTGAACCTCCGGCATATGGGGCCAGCGCCCTACTCCTTTGAGCCACCGGCGCTGCCCATGAGGGAGGTTCTTACAATCATTTCAGTACAAGTTCCAGTTCTGCTACAAGCTGATCCTGAACATACAATTTTGTTCATTAGTATGTTAAAATCTATTTGGAAAACATTGTTCGAAGACATTTAAATTGTGGAGATAAAGGAACTTTTATTCAAAGTGAGACTCTAGGTTACATTTTCTATTCCTCTTTAAAGGATTGATTATAGAAATAACTCTGCTGAAAAGCCCTGAGGATGAAGAGAAGTGCAAACTGTGTGCTCAAATGAAAATAGATTTAATCACATGAATGGAGCTGGAATTATTTTCATTCAACATTTCAAAGATGTAATAATATTTTATACCAGCTTGCCAGAGCCCTGGTTTTGGTGAAAAGTAATCCATTTGAGTTCATTTTGCAGTTAGCTTCTTAACTGGAGGTAGATAAGAGCTTGCTCAAATCCAGACCTATGCAGTCTGTAAAACAGTTATTTCTGAGATTGGGACAAGGTGTAATCTCTGTGTATTTATGTGAATGCATGTGTGTGCATGTATAACTACTAATTTTCATACCAAGTCCATCTGACACTGTCATGAAGGCATTGAGTAGAGTGCGTTTTTAATCACTAAATAAGAACCCTAAAAGCAAAACCCGACTATTTCTTTCACTATGTCTAGAAACATTTGAGAATATCTTCAACTAGACCTGGCACCTGATGAGGTCAGGAAAAACTATTTTATATCTTTATTTATGGTTGGGGAATAAGTGTTTATTAAGTGCAATTAAAGAGGAAAGATTTAGGAAGATCATTAGTCTAGAGAAGCTTTTAGAACTTGTTATAACCATCTATGTATTAAGCGGTTCAATGTTTACATGTTAACGGACTCGGCCTAGGTTTTATTGCTTCGTTTCCTAGCTGAGGATACGTGAGGTTAGGATTTTTAGACATCTAGCAAACAAGGAAAAGAGTGCAGGTCATTCGATTCTGTGAACCTGCAGTTTGCTGCTGAATTAGAAAGATGACAAAAGTTCACCAGGCAAGTCACCTTCAAGCTGTCAATATATGGCCTTTGTCTCTCAAGGGAAACCATGCAGTGACAGACACTTAGAATTTTCCACTGGCTAGACAATCCCTACCTAATTGTTTAGCAGGATGTATCCCTGCAATCTGTACAGCAGATGTGACTACCTTGCTTAACACTAGCAGACGAAGAAGAAAATAAGGGCATAAGAGTCATATGCTAACGGTGAAGATGCACAGGGAAACTGCTGCCCGGGCAGAGATAATGCACCTCTCTCTGGCCATCTGTCCCGCCATGTGTGCGTCACCTCATGAGAGGATGTGAGAAGGGGTGGACAGCTGAGTGCAACGTACAAAGAAGATTTTCAAAGTGGAAAAGTGATGGCTCTCAATAGCCTTACCACACTAGAGTAGAGGAATTTTCATTAATGTTGCAAGGGATGTGTCCTTAATGTTACTTAAAAGACCAAAGGCTTTTCTTTTCTATACTTCTCATAAAAGTGAGCATCATATTATCTATGACTCTCTATCATTGTATTCTGATTTTTTTCTTGAGTGATAGGAAAAAATCCATCATTAAGTTGAGATGCAGAACTTGAACACAGCAGTTTCTGAATATGACACTCACTGGGCGTATATGGATGGATCAAAGGTGGAGATGGGCATATACAGAACACCACAAACCAAGGAAATGCTTAGAAAGTTCTGAGCCAAAGAGGTGTAGTGTCTGTACCTCTTTGGTGCTGGCTTACCCCGGGATTCCTGTGGCAATCAGGTCAGAACTCAGCTTAATATCTAGCATAGTTTCGGTGTAATGTTATCTTACTTAGGTGCCTAAATGTTATAAGGTGTGAGAAATTTTACTCCTGGATCATATGATGAACAAATCTTTGCTAATTTATTTAAAAGATAGAATTATTTCATTGATAAATAAAGACGCAGCTTGATCAGGCGTAATTTGGGTGATAAATACAGCCAGGAAATGCTGCCAGGGGCCGTGAACCGAGAGTTATCCCTGGGAATGAGAAGACTATGACTAGGTCTTGTACAATCTACTCTGCTGTGTCATAGTAAATCTGCCTGAGATACTGAAGCAGAAGGAAAAGGAGTGAAAGAGGAGGAAGAGGAGGAGAGAGAGAAGAAGGAAAGCATATCATTTACTTAGAAAAATAGAAAAACAATAAAGCTTTAAAATATTATCCCTGAATTACATTTTTGTATGTATATATAAATAAAGCTGATGTAAGCAATCACCTTTCTAGAGTTATTTTTTAAAAAGTAGAACTACTTTTGATTCTTGGATTAAAAAAAAACAAACATTCTGAATAACTAGAAACTGGTTGGGGGAGTGGCCTATGCCTTAAAACAAACAAACAAATAGGACAGCACCTGTGGCTCAAAGGAGTAGAGCGCTGGCCCCATATACTGGAGGCGGCGAGTTCAAATCCAGCCCTGGCCAAAAATTGCAAACAAACAAACAAAACAGAAAAGTCAGGTTGTCCCTTTCCAAAAGTCAGGTTGTCCCTTTTTTCTTTTCCAGAAGAAAAAATCATTCCAAAAGAATTGCCCTTATAACATATATTGCATCCTTATAACATGTATTGACCTAATTAAATCAAAAGTCATTCAAACATACAGTGATGTCAATCTGTCACATGTAGAAAAGTATACATAATTTATTTCAGAACAAAACTGACCTTTGGTCTTAAACAATTTGGTGACAGAAATACATGTTTTATCATGAGGAATATATATATATATATATTTAAATTAATGTACATGATAATTATCTTTCCAATACTGGGGTAATGGAACAAGGAAAATAGGTAAAATATAAAAGGATAACTACGTTTGCAATTTCAAGACAACCATTTCAAAACTCTTGTCTGTAACCAATGACATCTACAGATATTACCTATTCTTTTCCTAATCCAGGGACTTTATTAAACTGTGTCCTGAAACAACTGTAAATGATCTGAGGAACTTGAGAAGAGAATGCCAAAAGTCATACAAACCTCTATAATGAATTAACATAGTAATAAGTACAATAGGTGACATGTATTTCAGGGAGAAAAAAATGCAGAATGGATTTTGGTTGCATAAAAGAAATCACATTGTCCCCATGGTCTGGAAGATATGATGTATCTACTGCCTTGGGAACCCAGAGATTTAACCCTGATTCAAGGTGAGAAAGAAATACACAATTCAATCTTTTATAAGAGACAGAGAAGCATTTATACCAGTGTACACAGCATGTGCAGAACTATCTATTTTACACAATCTTTGCCCCTGCAAAAGAAGAATTCAATTTTATTTCTGTGAAGAGGTGAGTTTAAGATTATATTTTCAAAGTTGGGATTAAAAGTATTTTTTTTTCTCTAAAGCCCATTATCTTCACAATAGCCTCTCTCTCTTAGGTATAATTTTTTAATTCATCTTAGGCCAATCAGGTGTTTAACTTTCTGTTCTATAGATGTCAGACTTGTATCTTACAGTTTATAAAAAATTAGAATTCATCATAAGAATGAATAGAGCTTCAGCATTTGAAAGTAAAGGAAATATATTGGGTACATATTTATTTCTTCCTTTTTTTAGTGACATTTTATTTGATTAAAATGTATGACTGTGCTCAAATAATAAGAGAAAACTTATGTATATAAAACCTATGATATGGAGTGGCACCTGTGACTCAATGAGTAAAGTGCTGATCCCATATACCTAGGGAAGAGAGTTCAAACCTAGCCCTGAACAAACTGCAACAACAACAACAAAAAATAGCTGGGCATTGTGGCGGGTGCCTGTAGTCCCAGCTACCTGGGAGGCTGAGGCAACAGAATTTCCTAAGCCCAAGAGCCAGAGATTACTGTGAGCTGTGATGCCATGGCACTCTACCAAGGGCAACAAAGTGAGACTCTGTCTCTACAAAATAAAAAAAAAGAAGAAGAAAGAAAGAAAAGAAAAAAACCTATGATATGTCTTTGAAATAGCTTTCGTATGATTACAAATGATTAAAAATTATATTCTTCTTGTCAGATTTTGCAAATTTTACCTTTAGGATGAAATATTAAATGATGGTGTGTTTTGAGATATAAAAACAGTTGTCTCTGAAAAACATAAACAACAATGACAACAACAAAATCATGTCCTACATCATAAGCATACCAAAAGACTTTTAGGTGGCCATTTTAGAAAAAAGAAACAGAAAGAGAGTCAGTGGAGCAGTCAAAAGCTATGGTAACATAAAGGGGTCAAAATTCTCTAAGGTCTTTGCAAGTAATTTTAGTTATGAAAAAGTCTCTTGCTTCTTTCATTTCTCCTTGAAAATAATTTCAAATTGTACACATTTCCCTGTAAGCATCTTATATATGAGTAGTTTTAAGACTTGCAAACTCTCACCAAGGCTGTACTTTAGAACTGCCGTAAATTAGGCAGGAGTTTTTACGTTGTCTCTAAATGGCTATAATTAAACCCTCACTTAGAGATTTGCTATCTATATCAAGGGCAAACTCAATGTGATGGGCAAGGCATAAGAGTGGAATTATTAAAAGGAAAGAAATGAAAAAAAGGAAACCTGTGATTTGACATAGATTCTTATGTAAAGGGTGCAGGTTAGACATTCCAATAATTTCTTCTGAAAAAGGAGTTGTATGAAGATGGAAAGGGTAAGTGAATAGAGGAAAAATAGTACAACCTTTTCTTTTATAACTATGCTTAAAAGTGAACTCTTACCCAGGGAATCTATTAATTGTTAAACACTTCATCTTCTAAATTCACTGTGAAAACAAATGTACTTCTTGAAAATGACCCCAATTCAAATCCAACGTGTACAGACCGGTCAGACTCTTTGAAGTAAATCTAATTAGCAAGAACAAGCCACCTGACCCAGGGGTAAGGAAAGATATCTGGTGAGATCTAGAAATGAGGCTGATATTGATGTCAAGAATGGCAGGATTAGAGCTACTGAGCATGTAGTTGCTAAAATGAATGGAGAGAGAAAAAACAAACAGACAAACCCACCAAACAGTGTGCTGTTTGACTGGAGGGAATTAGTGACTTCTATTTTCTTAGCTAGTAAAAATGTTAAAATAAAAAGGAGACATAGGACTTGTTGTGGCAATTATGTTGATACCTAAATATTTTAAAAATAAATTTACTTACTTGATCAGTTAGTAAACTACTATAAACTACTAGTTTTTAAGAACAAACTGTTTTCACAGATGAAATCAATGTTTATCAGACATCACAGTGTCTGGTTATTTTGTTTTGTTTTGTTTTGTTTTGTTTTTTGAGGCGAAATCTTACTTTGTTGCCTTTGATATGGTGCCTTGGCATCATATCTCATAGCAACCTCAAACTCTTGGACTCAAGCATACCTCTTCCTCAATCTCCAGAGTAGTGG
>NW_003852435.1:12960581-12964678 GCF_000181295.1 Otolemur garnettii
TAGTCTTTAATTTCTAAAAATCAACAAGACTGTCTGAATTGAAGATAAATTACATTGTCAACATTTATCTAAGGAAGAAAATGAGATGCAAGGAATACAAAAAAAGGGGGTGCCTCTGCATGAGTGCTCAACCAACACATAAGTGGAGGAGTCTCTGGACTCCCAGTTCATCCATCTTTCACCCCCAGGAGGCTGATTTAAAAACACTGTATCACATTGCCTTTCTTCTAAGAAAATTGACTCCTTGGTATTGATGTTTTACTGGAAATGCTCAGAAACAAATCTCCTACAAGAAGGTGCAAGGTCATTTTCAAGGAATGCACACACCAAACTCAACTTGCCAGTTGGTTTGAATTGTTTTCCAGGAACTCTGAATGCTACCTACTTACTTCAGCTTCAACTATAGGTGAAGCAAGTCTGGTTATTCAATAACATCTGGATAACAGAAAAAAGAACCAAAATACAGTGTCATTGCAGCTTTTATATGTGGAAAATAACTTGTACAACTTGATTGCACTGGTGGGTTTCTTAATGAGTTAAAATAATCTTCTCACTTTCTGGGATTTTCTTATGATCATCCAAATTTTCCAAATTATCATTTTTTCCTTATGTAACACATGATATTAATACCACCACAAGCAGTGGAAAGGTTTCTAAATAAAAATAATTAATACAGGCACCAAATTTCCTTAGCAAGCAATTCTAGCCAAGAGGAGAAATAGCGGTTCAAGAATGTAATGCTTATAGTGAAATATTGTAGGCTCGGCGCCTATGGCTCAAGTGGCTAAGGCACCAGCCACGTACACCCAAGGTGGCGGGTTCGAATCCAGCCCAGGCCCGCCAAACAACAATGACGACTGCAACCAAAAAGTAGCTGGGCGTTGTGGCAAGCCCCTATGGTCCCAGTTACTTGGGAGGCTGAGGCAGGAGACTCGCTTGAGCCCAGGAGTTGGAGGTTGCTGTGAGCTTTGATGCCGTGGCACTCTACCCAGGGGGACAACTCAAGGCTCTATCTCAAAAAAAAAAAAAAATTGTAATGTTGTTTATTTTTGTTAATAGGTTAAATAATAGACCATTATTTAACATACTTGTATGGGTTTTTTCCCCTTTAAATATCTTTGCTTCTGAAGACATATATTTCACCTGAAAAATCTAAACTAGATCATTTTATTCAAGTGGAAATTTCTCTGATCAAAGTATAAATGATAATTTTGACAGCATGTAATTTAATAGACATGACATATAGATATATGTATATATATATATACAGAGATATTTTTATAGATACATATATATATAAGCTTATCTGAATAGGAAAAAAAATCTAATTAATATAAATTGAAACCAGTTTGTAAATTTTTCTCATGCCTATTTCCACCCTACCTCACCTCCCTAAAAATAGCCAGTGGTTCAAATCATCAAGTCAACTACTGACTCAGCATACAGTGCTCCCTTCTCTCATTTCAGCCCAACAAATTAACCAGAGGGTGTTTAGATTATCTAAGTGAGATGTTGAGGAGTGTAATGGAAATAACTAAATACACTTAAGATGATATTTCCAGCATCCTCTTAGAGCTTTTGTATTTTTTTAATTAGTCCTCTTTATAATTTAAATGTATGCCTTGTAAGGTGAAATGGTTATAGATTTTAGAGCATTCTAACAGTAAGATTGAGAGAAAGCAATCAGATATTGTAATAAGAGTTAAATGGGTCCACTTCCATTTTAATTCTAATAGTGGTTTCAAGTATTGCCTGTCTGGTAGGGTTTAATAGAAATCAAAATCGGGTTTAGAACTCTGGGGAATAGTATGTCTAGCTTGAGAGAAATCTTAAATGTGAAAATCTTTGGTGGACAGGGACTTATATGTATTTAATACAGCAGATAAAGTAACGTACTTTCTATTTCTATTTCTGATAAAGAAAGGGAAGAAAAGGGATATTTTAAGCAATGTCAAAAACGTTGGTTTAATGGTCCATAGATTCTTCTCTTAATACACATACAAATTCAATATTTTTGCTGCAATGTTGCATTTTATCCATTAGCCCAAAACAGCACTGTGTCTTTTCAATTACTACTGTACCATTATTCATTTTTCTCTTTACTTTATGATTCACTACTATGTTATGAAACTGATATATTAATTTTAGGATTAAAATTAATCCTTCAGTCTCGATAGAAAATCTTGTGACATGAACCCCTCTCTATTACTAGAGGTAGTTTTTCTTTTATTTTTTTGAAAGTCAGAAAATGTTTCTCTGACTCCTTTTATTGTATTTCTACCCCCTTCCACCCCTTAAAGTCCCTGACTAACACATAACAAATATGTTCATTTGGGGGGATTGAACTGGTAAATTAAGTTTAGCTTGATGAATGTTTTATATTGTCCAAGAATAATAGGGGTACTTATCAAATGTAACTTTAAACATAATAATTTATTTGTTTATTTAACACAGTCTAGCCTTACTACTAGTAGCTCTTTTTGGTAATTGTTAATCAGATTAACCAGTTACAGAAAAATTATGCCATAATCTCTGTTTTGCAAAAGCATTCCAGAAGTTATGGTGTCATAGAAATATTCTAGTAGTAATTGGCAGAAGTGGAGGGTTAATTGTGAATTAGCAACAAGGTTGAGTTTTCTTCGACACCATTGTGCATGGCAACATCACCTATTCTTATTAACATTAGTGTTTGGGGGACAAAAAACCAGACAGATGACTGACGCATAGGCCATTATTAAGTTATTACTGAACATCAGCTTTGCTACATGGTGTCACAGTTTCTCAATTCTGTAATTCATGCAGTAATGGCAAGATAGTTATACTTGTATTTTTAATAATTCTTAAGTATGTTACTAACCACAAATCACAATTTAAAATGTAATGGCTTCTCAGACACACACACACACAAATCAACTCTGTAATTAATATTCTCCATTAAGATAACCATTTACTATTCTGCACTCCAAGGATAATAATTTAGTTTTGAGAAATGGTCTCAGCAAACATATCCCTTGTAAGTAGCCCTTTAAAAGTGCAAGCAAACTATCAAATAAGAAATTTATACACAAAAATTTACCTTATTTCCCCACCCTCTCTTTCTGGCTGTGCACTATTTCCAATAACAACACCTTTCCCTTGCCAAGGAATTAAGCAACACAAGTTCCCCCTTTTGGTTGATTTCTACTCATCTTTCAAATGTATCTCAAGTTTCTTCCAGTGTGAAATTTTTTCTAAAATTACAAAGAGCTTGTTGGTTTCTCCTCTGAGCTTTCTGAGTAGATTTACTAACAAAACCTACTTTAATGCAATTACTATTTTTGTATCGTTGAGCAGGAACTTCTCAGACACGGCTTTCTGTTCCAATTAAGCCTGTCTCCAGAGCCTACTGTGTGCCTGGTGCGTGTTTGTTCTGCTTATTCAATGAATAAATAATCGAATGAAAGAAACAGACTTAAATAGTGCTCCTGCTCCCAAGTTAATATTGGGCAGTTTTTAAAGTCAACCTTCTATTATCTGGAAATCAGTCAAATTCCATAGAATACATATTTTAGGAGAAAGTGATTAGCGCAAACATGATTTCAGTGAGCATTCTATCTATCAGACAATTTTGTTAACTTTTAACTGTCTCCATGTTTAATCCACGACCACTGGAAGTCAAAATGTATTTCTCTTAAAAAATTATTTGTCAATAGGATTACAAAGGAATGAGGGATATATCATTTATACTTATGAAACTGTGAGATGTACAACTATGTTTATGCTGATAAAAATTGTATTACCTACTCAGTGCAAATAGAATTAGTGTATACTGGATAATGATTTTACCTTCAGTGAACCAAAGTTAGTCTTTTTTTTTTTAATTTATTGAATTAATGTTATAGATTTCACAGTGACTATTACCAAAATTCAACAATAGTCAATAAAGTATTTATTATTTTACCAAGTTTTTTTTTCCTTCTAGTTCCCTCTCAAAATACTTCATAGGATTTTTTAGTAATATTTAGTGATTATATAGGTGGTAGCTTTGAAGACTCATGGGGTTTGCTTTTAATGGTGGTGGCAAGTTTAAATAGTTTACTATGAACATTTTTTTTTTT
>NW_003852435.1:12964698-12970769 GCF_000181295.1 Otolemur garnettii
CAAAAGTAAATAAGCAAGTTATATTAGCATTCTTAGAGAAGAACATTTACATTATATATGACTATTATTTACATTATTGGATATCATTAATACTTGTTTCAGAATTCTGTAACCATCACATTTTTTATAAACATGATCTAGCTGGTCAATATCTGAGGATAGGCCTGTTCTTCATGATATAAAGAAATATTTCCTCACATAGGAAAAACTACATTCAGATTCAGAACATTTTCAAGAAGTGAAACAATAACAACTAATATAAATATTCAACTTGAACTAATATTTATGTTTTAAGCTATTTCAAAATAATTTATTATTCAACATTTTTTAAAATCATGTCTGCAAACACTCTCATTTCTCTGCACATGTATTTTTCTAAATGGTATATCTTCACACTAGCAAAACATGCATTCGTCAAATCAGTATAATGGCAGAAAATCATACACAAAGAAAATTTTCCTGATTTTTATGAACAAAGTCATTGAATTAAGAAATTTTCCATTTTGGATGTTACAGTCTTGTCATTATCTTTACAATGTGTTTTAAAGTACCGTAACTGGACCCATTTATCATGTTCCATTCCCCAATATTCAGCTTCCTTCATTTTGGTAATCATATTTCAAAATGGCTGAGTCTGATCTGAAACAACTTTCAGAAAACCTGACCTGTTTTCTTATACTGGATGCAGAATGGAAATTAGTTCATGAAAAGTGGTTTCTAGAAATATATGGACACACATTTTCTGCTGTTTGTATGCAAGTCTTGGATCAGGAATAAAGGTGATCCCTTGAAACTGTAATAATTCTCAAAAACTGTTTGATTTTCCAGAATCTTCAGAGAGAATTTTAACCAAGCAACTTTGAGACTTATGCATAAACTCTAATAGTGTATAAATTCATTTCAACAGCAATTATTTTGCATATGAACATAGAGTACAAAAAGAAGCTTAAAAGTTTGATGTTTATGTGTGCTTTCAGGTGGCTCAAACTTAGCTAGGAAAGGGACTTCAATTCCCTCGACTAGTTAGAGGGAGCTAAATGTAATATCAGATAAGCAGAGCCATATTGATCTGCTTTTGCTTCCTAGAAGCTAATCTTCCAGTTTCATGCAGACTCAGAAAAGAAGTCAATGATTTTAGTCATGAAAGTTCCTTTATTCAGACAGTGATCTTTTCCTCAACTAAAAAAGTATATTTTTAAGGCTGTGATTAGAATTTTATACATCTTCTTCCAGAATGTTATCTACTTCAGGCTGCCTTTCCTGGAAATGATGTCATGCAGGTATTATTTTTCCTCTCATAGTTAAAAATTGTTCATAGTCAAAGAATATGAGAGAGACAAAGACAGAAATGGAATAGTTACCTTCCAAGCATGTGTACCTAAATGTGTCTCTTTAGAGTTTTTTCTATTAAAACAACAAAACTGCTAATACTCACTGTCTAAACTGTCCATATCTATTTTTCAAAATGTTGATTCAAAATAGAATACATTTCCCGTGAGATAGTTCATTTATCTTTCAAACTCTGTTGATGAATGGCAAGCATGGTAGACTAAGCCTGAGTTAGAATTAATCTGAGAGATCACTTTGGACTATTGGTCAATTTCATGGACCTCCATAAATTTTTCATTCTCACCAAAAAAAGAAGTCACCCTGTGACCTTAGAATCAGATTGCATTCTCTATTAGATCTCCTGATTAAATAAGAATTCCGAGGGAAAGAATAGACATAAACAGATGGAACACTAGTGGTTGGCCAAAAACTCTGGGCAAGATCAACCCATCCACAACATTAATTCAGTGACCATGAATATCACGTGATAGGAAATAGACTCTGGATGATGAGCATGTAATCATCTAACATGGGGCATAGAAACTGCTTTCATGGAGCTTTCTCAACTCATCAATCCACTCATAACTCTGTTTCTTCTTAAACCTGGGTCTGTATTTTTTTTCTTTCAAGGTTTCCCATTCTGTTACATAAATTAGTGTCATCTCTATTTAATGGAGAGTGGAGTATATCAAGATGGATTATCTGGCTCCATGACCTACCCCAGCACAGCACCCTACCATTAGGAAAAGATAAAATGATAAAATATCTATTGTATAGTTTTTTGGTTTGCAGTCCTTTCAGAAAATTAACTTAAATGACAGCATTGAGTTTTACTAACATAGTCAGTATGAAGCAGCATGTAATACTGGTATCCTCTTTTACTTTAATAGTGATTTGGAATTTGTTGATTCCATTACATTTTACTTTATCTTAATGCCATAATATAAAATAAACTATCGCCAGTAAAATGGCAAGAAATAAAACAATATCAAATAACAAGGGAAATAGACTCATGCTAAAGTAGGCAATCAGAACCCATTTATGATTTTAGGTCCTGCATATGTATGGTCTGCTGACACACTATGCAATTATAAATACACTCTTCATGTCAATGTCTTGAAAGTTAACCAAAGAAAGTTGCATAATGTAACTCGGTGGTTCGAAATACTGTTAAACTCTACAAACGCGCTGTCTGTTTCATCATTGTCTTCAGTGAACAGGTAGATATTTAAGGCACCCAAGTGTCAACAAGTGTATCTAATAGAGCCTTGAGCTTCAGTGATTTCATAAAAGAGGAACTTGCCAATGAATTTAGGAAACTCACATTATATATTCAGGTTAGATTCACAAATTCAATGTTGCATGGCAAGAAGTCTATGCTCATTTCTTGGTATCATGAATTGCAATTTTCCCCCCAATTCAGAGAACCAAACCTAAACTTTCATAAATGAATGAACAACTTGAAAGTAGCTTACACTGTAGGAGTCTTAAAGAAGGAATTTATCATGTGTTCAGGTAAAGGGCTCAGGTTATGACTGCCAGGAAAGTAATACATGTCGTCCAATATACCTCGATACAGAATCAGGTTGCTTAAAATAAATCCAATGTACAATTTATAATGAAAAAAATACGATTCCATTGCTCTCTCTGTCTCTCTCTCTCTCTCTCCATATATACATATGGCATACATACAAATATATATATTTCCATATGTGTGTATATATATACACACAAACACAAATATCTTATATGTATATTCTTTGTTTTGAATTTATATGGTCACTTTTGTTGTGGGAAAACAATATATTAAATGACACATTAGGAATCTTTTAAAAATCTACTGCTATATAAATCTAAGAATTAGAGAAAATTCTCGAATGACTAAGGACAAGGAACTTTTCTTTTTTGCTTTGTATAATCTGTTTTCTAGATATCATATATGGGTATCAAATATAATTTTGTCCAAGGACACTGAATTGAAATGATGGGATTATAAAGTGACTGAAGAGAAAAAAATTCTTTTTTCTAAGGATAACAGAACAAAATTGTTTCATTGATGATTTGAGAAAATTATTTGTTAAGTAAATATAAACATATATTTTAAGATTAATATTAAATATTACAGGGTGCCCATAAAGTTCATTTGCAATTAAAAATTAACAGCTATGATAGTAAGAGAATAAACATTTCACATAATATAAAAATTATTATTTATGACATTTCCACAATTATTTTGCTATCTCGTAATTTTAAAAAATTATTACATTAATTGTAGAAAATTCTACATGGTTGGTTATATAATTCAAGCCTTTTTTTTTTTATAATAAACCTCAAACATGTGTGATCACTTACTGAATTAAAAGTAATAACAGTACTGTGGACTGTCATCTTCCTAGAGAATATTCTCTATGCTTTAGGCTTCTTCTGTTGATTTTTTACAGTGCAATTATCTGTTATTATTTAAATTTAAAAGTATCATTTGCCACTGAAACTAGAAACTCTAAAGTCTGTAAAGCAGAAGGTGAAGCAGAGATCAGTCAATGGATTAAATATATTTTCCTTGGCTGTCTACATTTCTGGGCTGGAATTGCACACTTTTATTTCTTACATAGATAAAATTAACCAACATACAGGTTAAACTGTGAAAAAAGTGCTATTAAGATTTTTTTATTCAACTTCATGTTTCTGAATAGCCCCCCAGGACTGAGCTAAAAGGAAGCTCCCTGTTACTGCCAGCAGCAGACTATGCTTATTTTCAAAGGCGCAGAATAGGGTAAAATATGTGCATTGTTTTTTTTGTTTTTTTTGTTTTTTAAGTTAAGGATTTACAATCCTACTAGAAAAAGGAATAATTGATTTATTCCTTGTGCAATCAAAATTTATTATAGTGATAACTCTTTAAATCTTAAATGTCCTTTTAGATAGAAATTAAAACATTGTTTCACCTTCATTTTTACTGTGTTATATTTTCCCTGACTTGTGACCTTTAATAGAGATTTCAGAGGGTGAAGAACTGGTTATTCAAGTGTAAGTTTCCTACTAGTGTTAAAATTATTTAATTCTTATTTGTTGATGTTAAAATCCTGGATCTAAAAGTGTTTGCATTCTTCTAAATATAAGTCTGTATTCTGATCATAGAAAAGCCAGAATACAGATGGCATCTCATGCTTGCAAGTAGCCAATGTTCCACTCAGACACCACATGGAAAATAATGCAAAATATGGACGTGTTGACAACAGTGGGAGATTCACGCCATTAGGGAAAGATGGTAGGAAGTTAACGTAGCTTTTGACAATCCACTAACAATGAATGCTGGACAAATATGTTTTAAATAAGTGAATAATTTAAAGGTATAATATTCATGAGTATCTCAGTAAGTACATATGCATGACAAGTTCTAGAATTACAGGATCGTGGGGAGGTACAGTGGGAAGTAAGGACCAAGGGTAACCAAGATGAGCCCATGTAGGTGACATTTGAATTGTCCTTTAAATACAGAGCACACTATAAGTTACTGATTGCAGAACTGAAGTTCGCTACGACTGGCCTGTGGCTCATGCTAACACCTATTGGGCAATTAGAAAATGTGGATTAAATAAGTGAGGAGAGAGATGAAGCAAGAAAGTAAGGAGCTGATTCTGTAGAGTTTTAGGCTAACATGCAGAGCTTTATGGCATTTGACATCCTTTGGCTGATAGGAGGAAGAAAGGGGTGTGGGGCTAAAGATGAAATACCATTTCACATTTTATCTGGTAGGGATTTGGAAGGTAGTTTAGTAGGCTGGGATTTGGTGGTGGAGAGTCCGGTTATAAACTATTGTGATTATTTACAGAAGGACAGTGATCAAGGTCCCTTTTTGCTTGTTTGTTCTGCTTATTGGGAAAGAGAAACATGATGTTAGGTCCCAGTCTAGGAGAACAGCTTTAAATGACCATGAGATAGCTATGAGTTTTGGTGATGGGCCTTAAAGGATGGAACAAGGTCAAGGACACCTCTTCAGTTTTTCTATTCAATATGCCATTGATGGGTTGTCTTGAGATATATTGATATAATCAAGAACCTCCTGCCTCTCTAAAAAAATTACTCGATAAAAAATAAATATCTCTGAAGATTTGAAATAAATAAGACCAAGTTAACACACTACCCAAAGAATATATTTATACAATGAAAAAAAATACTTTGGATCAGCAAAACTCTCCGCTTCTTTCTGGTTAACTTAAACCAAAATGTCTCTATGTATTTGAAAATTATGGAGTAAAATATGGGATAAAATATGTGTGTACTCAAAAATACAAAGAAATTCTTTAATATTGTCTTTTGCATGCTCTATTTTTATTAAAACTAAAGTGTAATTGCACTAGTCACCATTTGTATATAAAATATTTTTAAAGTTTCTTTCAAGTAGAAAGCAAATTTCTAGTATAGTTTGACCCAAATGTGGATCATGGAAAGGTAATTAAAAAATAAAATTCTTTTCATCAAAGAAGGCAGATCTAAAGGGTAAGGTCAATATAAACAAAAACAATTTAAAGAAGTATGAATTGTAGGGATGAGTTTATGTACAAGTATAGAATATATGTAGTTTAGATACATTTAAAACTAGTACAATGGAGATGAGAGTTTGGGGACAGAATTGTTAAGAATTAGAATTATCTGGGTGGCGCCTGTGGCTCAAAGGAGTAGGGCCCCGGCCCCCCATATGCTGGAGATGGTGGGTTCAAACCTAGCCCCAGCCAAAAACT
>NW_003852435.1:12970789-12975577 GCF_000181295.1 Otolemur garnettii
AAAGAAAAGAAAAGAATTAGAATTATCCAGGCAACTTGAGCAAAGCACAAATAATCTCTCTCTTTTCTCATCGAATGTTACAATTATCTGGAGGCCATCTAGGATGGATAGATTATTATGCTTACTGTCATAGAACTCCTTTCAAAATTCCCTTCATTAGTAACCATTTTATTAATACGTAAGTTCCACAAAGGCAAGAACTTCATTTATTCACATTTTTTTTTTAAACTCAAGTGCCTAACACCTGCAATAGACATAGTAGCTTTTGTCAAATATGTGATACACTGACTTGGTGAAAGCTTATCCCAGGCTGGAGACCTGAAATAAGGCTGATTTTTTATGTCCTGTCAACTACCATTCAGTGTAACTCGTGTATCACAAATACAGGTACTCACCAGCACCAGTCATTACAACCCCAGTGTTTATTTCATTCCATCCATAATCATAAACAAATAAATGACATAGATGGAAAAACAAATAAAGATCTGTGGGTGTAGGGGCAGCCATATTGCAGTGGGCCGTGGGACTCTCAGTGTGACTCTACACTACAACTCCTCATCTTACCATCTATGAAGTCATAGATGTGACTAGTGATATCTTCATTCCTATGATTATTGAAAGTAATATATACAGAAACATATCATGAGTCCTGGCACATATAAGCTTCCAGCTGAGTAGAGGATTTTAAATTTTGAACTTGAAAATCAGAAATTGGAAGTAAGTGATGTTAGGGCCAGTATAAGAAAACATCAGTAAGAGAGAAATATTTATATAATGACATAAAAAAAAAAGAAATTGTGAATCATAGAGAATATTTTTTCTTATCATTCTCTGAAAAACATTGTCATTTCTCCTTTAAAAAGTCAATGTGACTGAGAGTAAGGACTCACGTAAATGTGGATCTTTCATTTGTCTTACTCTGAAACCAATCATTTGGGTCAATAATTTCAATATGCTGACAAAATGTATACACACACCTTTGGAATCATAAATAAGATACACTCTGTTTTCAAACGGGGCATCCGCTCCAGGGTGTTAGTGGTTGATATCATGCAATCACTAAAGGAAATATGTTCGAGTACTATCCAGCCCTACTTCTAAACATGGTAACAACAAGTCACAGAAGGATTAACATTTTAAAATATTTTTGTGAAATTGTCTTCCATGTGGTTCCTTGTTACCATTGACTGGTCAAACAGTTTTAAACTAATTAGTGAATTGATTTTTCTTTCCTTTAAGCTTTCTTTTTTCCTCCATAAAAGCAGCAGATGACTGGCTAACAATTTCTCATGTGAATGCATCAGAACAAAATTATTGGTGTTAAGTAAATGATATTGCTCATACCAAGCTTTATAATTATTGTTGACTTATTAAATAAGAAGGTTTTTTTCTTTTTTCTTTCTTTCTTTCTTTTTTTTCTTTCTTTTTTTTTTTTTTTTTTTTTTCTGAGACACAGCAACTGTGTCTTGTGCTTGCCTCAATCTCCTGAGTAGCTGAGACTACAGGCGCCCGCCACAACAACCGGATATTTTTAAAGATGAGGTCTCACTCTGGCTCAGCCTGGTCTTGAACCTGTGAGTTCAGGCAATCCACTTGCCTCAGCCTCCCAAGTCCTGGGATTGCAGTGTGAGTCACTGTGCCTGGCAGAAGTGTTTTTTTATAAAAAAGAAAAATAGGATATATCCAATTTATAAAATTAATAATGGCTATATACTTAAGTTCATATAATGCTAGTTATACAGAAATAGTCCTCTGGATTAAAACCTTCATTTTGTAGGATACAACAGGGAGATTCCAAGAGGTTAAGTGATGTTACAGGCAGAGTAAGGACTGTAAGAAATGAGGCCACCAGATATATCATCTATTGTAAGAAAATATGAATAAAGGAAAAACTACAACTGTAAGAAAATAACTTTATAAGATTAAATGATATGTAAAAATTAAAAATAAGACATTCAGTAAAAAGTGTGGAATTTGGGGGGTGACATGCCTTGAATTATTGAAAACACAATATGTAACATATTTAGAAATTCTTCTGTTGGAACAATTATAAATTCATTTGTATCGGCTGCTGGGTTTAGGTTCGCGTCAGTGAAAAGAATTCAACACATGAAAGGTAGAGGCATTTTCATTAATTTAAGACATGATTTGTCTATTTAAAAAATCTATATCCCTATTAAATTTTCTTGTTTTTTTCCTTTGTTGATTCTTTCAAATATGTTGAATAGGGATTTCTCATTAAATATGAAACCCCAAAAGTTGGTAACAGGTAAGTGAATTTCAAATTGAGTTCTACAATAAACAGATATTTTTGCACTAGCTAATATATACGGAATTAAATATATGCATGTAATTTTTATTAGTAATGAAACTATTATTTTTATCCACTACACAAAACAAAATTTATTAGAAGAAGAAAACAAGACAAATAACAAAGATGTTATACCATGTTCAGGTAGCATACGCCCGGATAAAAACATGTTTAATTGCCTGCTGGGAGATGTGTTGACTAAGTCACCGATAGGGAGGGTAGCACTGGATCTCACCTTTATTAAGACAGGAGTTTTGACCTGGACTGTGCAGTGAGAAACGCTTTGTATTTGGAATTTAGACACCCCTGTAATTGAATCCTGGTACTGCCTTATGCAAACAGTGAACTTGGAGTAGGTTATTGTAGTATTTGGAAATTTGCCTTTTTCTTTTTATTTTCTTTAATTTATAAATTTTGGAATATAGTTACTATGCTGTAAAGGTACAGTGGGGTATACACGAAAACGTATTTGAAGACCAGGAATAGAAGCTGGTCTATGAGTGTTCAATTATTTTTCACTCCTGAATAATCAGTCTGGGTCTCTTTCTAGGATCTTCCGGTGATCTAAATCTTCCGGTGATCTAAATGGGGCATCTATAAGCTCATCAAAGGTGGGGGCCGTGCTATTTCCTGTGCTAAAAAGAAACCTCTGAAATGTGTGTATTAAGCCTGGGGTCAGGCTTCATCTTTCTATCTCTTGCTGGTGGCTTATTTTTGATGTTCAAGTGGTTTGGACAGGAGAAAACATTCCCCTCCAATTCCTTTTTCTTTTTCTTTTTTTTTGACGTTGCTTAAAATAGAAAACTGGGAAAATACATTTGGCGATGTTCCTGGTATTTGGAATTAAAATGGGGGAGTCAGAGAAAGTAAATATGAAAACACATTTGATTATTTTCCTAAGGTAAGATGTGTACCGAAGCCTGCAGGTCATCTGTCCATTTTATCCTGAGCTGTATTAATAACACTATTTAAATTTAAAACAGTCAAAATAGAATTGCAATTCTTCTTATATATATGTATTCTAGAAAATGGCTTTTTCTTAAACAACTAAGTCTTTGTGGTTGCTTTTCCATATGTGTCTACCTGACTAACTCTTACTCTGCCTCTAGATCTGGATTACATACCATTTCTCTCGGTGAACCTCCTCCCAGCCACCCACATTGTGCTTCCTGAGCCTCTCAGTTCCTGAGCATGCTGTGTGTGCTACTATTTTTATAACATCACTCATGGGTAAAACTGTTAGTTTCCTATTCAACAGGAATGGCTCCTCCCTTCCTGATGGAGCAGGCATTTTTTTTCAGCATGTCCAAGTGCCCAACCCACACAGGTGACTAAGAGTACAAACCAATATTCAAGTCATGAATTTTCCACTTGATAGTCACTTTCCAAGCTTTGCTTGCCTTAGGGAATGACCATGAGATCCACTTCTGGGCAGAGAGACATGAGGAGAACTCTGTCAGAGAGTTTCTTAGGAAATCTTTTCTTCATGTCTAAAAAATAAGTTGTACTTTTTTTCTTTCACAGATAGCTTTCTGCCTTTGAACAGACCTGATATATATTTGACTCTACTGTTCCATATTAGAAGCAAATGGCAACAAGATGAAAAAGAAAATAACAGAGTAGAAGATTGGAAACCATTTCAGTCCTTGATGATATCATTAGATCCATGTTGAAACTTAGTAGTAGCAGAGTTCTTATAAACAATGCATCTTTTTATGGTTCAGAAAAATATGATTAATTTTTATTTGCATATATTTCTTTAATAAATACACTGAATTTAAAAGTCTATATAAGAAATAAGCTTAACACTTTTAACATCTATGTTATTATTATAATATTCTAACTGGCTGTAAGAGTAATGTCAACATAACTTAGATCAAAGAATTATATCCATTCTTCTACTTTATGATTTTGAAACAATAATGATCACAATCTGATTGTTGATTGACCTGGATCTTTGATTTATTACATTGTCTTAATGGATGTAGCAGATATTTCACTACTAATTTTGTTATAAGTTAAAAGTTCATATTAATGCTGATATGCCAAATACATGTGTAGTATGTTAAATTTACCTCTACTGAAAACTTGTTTCTCAGCATTTTGAACCGAAATCATGTTGACTTTTAAGTCATGCAAAATGCACTTTACATAATAGCACACAAAACAATGAAAAATAAAAGTAGTTGATCAGATTAGTACAATAATAACAAGGATAATAAGCAAAAATCTATCTACACTAGGTCTTTACATATTCTTAGTACAATTACCAAATGTAAGGAATTTAATTTTAGTAAAAGGTGATGGTCATTAACTAAAATCATACTACTACTAATGTTCTGTAATGAAATAAACATAATTGTCTCTTTCTTTAAAGACTACTTAAACACAAACACATCATTCTCTAGCATAAAAACTTCTTTAGATATAATGTAAAATGCATAATGTATAATGTAATGTATTAGAAATAAAGAAAA
>NW_003852435.1:12975952-12992789 GCF_000181295.1 Otolemur garnettii
GACTATAGAAATAGGAGAAAAAACTTGGAGCTCAATGAATAGATCAACGTTTCTGGGAGGTGTATTGTTTTTCAAGCAAGTACCGAAAGAGAAAATTGACCAGGGAAAAAAGATAGAGACAGATATTCTACTGAAATGTCTGCAACATGGTAAGCGTTTTTCTAATTCCATTTAAATCTGGCATTGCTTATGAGTAAATTAACTATCAGGAAAACTGCAAGATGGCTCAGTTATCTAAAAGTAGAATATCTGATATAATTTGAGACTTGCCTTGAAGTCAATTTTATCTCTTAGGAAGTAGACATAAATACAGGCTTACTCCTGGCTTCATTCTGATAAATAAGGAAAAAAATCTGATGCTTGTTTATGTGTAAGTGATAGAAACCCTCGGAAGACATGAGCTTCTTATATTTGGAATAATAAAGAAAAGAAACTTCAGTCAGGCAGAAATGTTAGATAAGCAGACTGCAGGATTTCTAAGAATGCAAACATGGTTTTACTGCTAGAATTTATGAAAGGTGGGAATAATAAAGTAAGGGGGAGTTTTCAAAAGTGGAAATGTAATTGTATAGTTAAATATAGTGCTACTACCAAAGAAATGGGGTCAATCTCTTCTAAGGATATTTGGCTCACATGAATTTGATTATCTCAGAACTGTGAGTAAATTAAATGAACTGAAAAGAGAATGAAGCAAGCAAGCGCAGAGGAGAGGAGGGAGGTAAGAGAAAGACAGTAGATCCAGTTACAGGTCAAGGGAGGAATCATTCAGTTTAGAGATGTCAATGAAATTCACAGCGTAATTATAAACTTTAAAATCTGCCCAGGCTTCTTTGGGGGGAAAGGAGAACTAAATTATCTTTTAGAGGTTTTCCTTGTATAACTGTTTTCGACAGTATTTTTGGCTTTCTAATTTGAGTCGATTCATTTTATCATATTATGATATACTTCCTGTCAATTATGACTTTAATGTATTTTTAAAGATGAATTGTAACATTTCTGCTTGTACCATTGCTATAAAACCAGATTCATCGTTAATCCTCATTCCACTTCCTTATACTCTCTGTGCTATTTCAATGTTCTTTCTATACAATAAAATGATTCTTAAGTAATTAACGATACTTGTTTCCATCACAGACAACTGGTAAAGATGGGCTGATATTTTCATTTTCGTAAATTTACTGATCCAAACACATCCTTAAAAGGAAAATCTGAGGCAAACCATACTACAGTTTTATCCTTACCATCAATTTCTATTGGCTATGGTTTTTTTTCCTTTCTCCCACCTCTGCTTCAGTTCCATAACTTTACTGAATACGCTGCTTATCATTTCCTCATTGCTCTTTATTATTCTGGTATAAAAGATTTAACCCAGAAGTCAATTTTTAAGATGTTGGTTTCAGTAAGAAGCTGCAAATAACTGGTGGCTGCTGGGGTAGAAAAATTTGTAATTGCAAAATTTACAAATGCATCTCCCTTTGCAGAAATCCTTAGCTATGATGGCATAGATCATTTTACACAGAACATTACCTCCCCAACGCATAGGTCATATGTATGGGCACTGACCAAAGCATTTGAAAGAGAACATAACGTGTCTTTATCCATAGATCCCCTGAACATAAAATTGATTATTTAAAGATTATAAGGAGAAGGTGATAGTCACTTATCTCCCCTGGGTCTGAAGAAGCAAGAAGAGTTGGAAGTTGTTATTACACTGCTACAGAAGGTGACTTGGAATGGTCGGAAGGTTCGAAGACTGGATTAATGATCTATTGTTTTTCTTCTGGCTTTAAGAAGGAAGTGTACTTATGCCCACATATGGGGCTAAGGAATGTTTCTCCTTTTTTTTTTTTTTGAGACAGAGCCTCACTCAAGCTCTCCCCTGGGTAAAGTGCCATGGCATCACAGCTCACAGCAACCTCCAACTCTGGGGCTCAAGCAAGTCTCCTGCCTCAGCCTCCCAAGTAGCTGGGAACACAGGTGCCCACCACAACGCCTGGCTATTTTTTGGGTGCAGCCATCATCGTTGTTTGGCAGGCCCGGGCTGGATTCAAACCTGCCACCTTAGGTGTATGTGGCTGGCGCCTTAGCCACTTGAGCCACAGGTGCCGAGCCAAGAATGTTTCTCCTTTTATAATCAGTATTTTCCTAATCTAACACATAATCTAAACTTTGGAGTCTTGTAAATATGGTGACCATACATCTTGGTCTTTCCAAGATAGAGCTGGTTTACCACTGTTAACCCTGAGTAATTGTTAGTAGTGTCCCATCTTGCTCTCCAAAATGTCCCCGTTTGAAAGAAAATTATATGATGACCTTATGAAGAAGGAGACTAATGTGGAATGGAACAAATTAGGGGAAAGGTGATGCTAGTGAGAGATTACGTTCATAGTGGATAGCCAACACGTGCTCCACAGTTATGTTGCCAGGGGACTGTTTTTATGAGGAGGTTAGCGACTGTCTTGCTCCCTTTAGAATGTGGGCTTGTGGATAGGCAAAGTATAATTCTCTTCTAAATAGGAAAAAGAGAAAGAGACAGAGAGAGAAAGAGAGATAGTAAGTACCGCTTCTCCAAGCAGTGCAAACCTTGGAATAAGTACCACATTAATGCCATAGAAACACATGGGCTTGGGCATCAGCTAAATGTGGTTTGCCTTTGTTTGGACAAGTAACAGCTGTGAGATCTGGGTGGGTTTTAATTACTCTTGCCCTAAGCCCCAGATTCTTCAGCTGAGAAACAGGATGACTATATAACCTACTAGAACTGTGGGGAAGTTTGCATTCAATAATTGTGATACACCCAGTCAATGTATGATACAGACTGCTTCTATTACTACTAGGCATACATCAAACACTTCTCATAATGTGTATTTACTATACACTTCGTGGGAATTTAATTCCTGTCTTAGGATTCTTACATTCACCATGAAAAACCACCTTCAAAAAGTTCATTATCTGTTATTTACTCATGAGGATATTGTGACTGAGAAAGTTACCACACATATCTATCTTCACAGGGGCTAGTAATTGGCCAAGTTATAATCACAGCTTAGGTGTCTTTAAATCCATAGTGTTATATATTCTTAATCTCTGGCATTCTTAGAACTTCAACCCTGCAAGGAATAGATGTGTTGGTTTTATTTGCCATTGTATTATAAACATCTAGGATATTGCATAAACAAAAATAAAAACAACGAAAATAACCATCTTTGTTGTGTATTAATGCAGTAAAAATAGTATATCCATAAATGGCAAGAAATTGTAAATTACTTCATCACATTGACTTTTTTTTTTGTTTCAAATACATATAAGAGATTTTTAGCTATAGAAAATTTCTATTTTCTATGATTCAGCCAAAACCATATATAGTGGTTTAGAAAGAGGCACTCAAGAGACAACTAAAGAAAGTAATGCCTGACGAAAACAGAGTTTATGGGCTCATCTCAAAAACAAGGCACAGATCTCACTTACAGCCTAAAAGACACATTTACAAGCATTAGAGGGTAAAACCTTTCCACTGAAGAGATGTCCTACATCTAAACGACTTTCATCATTTCTCCTTGGGGATAGGCAACTTTTCAAAGTTTAAAACGCTGGTAATACTAACAAAGCAAGGGAAAAGGCAGCGATAAATATGCTCAAGTGTAAATATATCTGAAAAAGAAGAGAATGTTCCAGGAAAAGGCTTAGGAATGCTCCCTGACAGAATCTCTTTCTTCTCATCTGGGCTCACCCTTGCATGCTAAACACTGTGTTCAATAAAGGACACAAGTTTGGACTCCTAATAGAGAGACCTTCTTTATTATTCTAAATGTATTCTATAACACTGTGGCAGAGAAGACTCAATTGTGTGGCCTGCCCGTGAGCCCCATTCATCCTCTCCCAGCCGTGGGGGTGGGGAGGGTGTTGTTTAATGCTGCTGTAATTGTGATTTCCGTGTAGATAAAACTTAATTTAGAGCATTTCAATGCATCACATCTTACATAGTTCATTGAATCACAACGTTCGTGGGAATATCATTTGTTTTCTTTTTATTTCAGTACAAAGTACTAGAAACATCATTTTTAGTCATCACTAATTTTTAACATGGAAACATAAGGTGGTTTCGGTGTTCCTGAGATCTCTGAGTATTTAAAATAAAGCAGAACGGTGTTTTAACTACTGCAACAAAAAATCCCTCAGATGGCTCGCTTAACATTTTTAAATTACATCTACTTAATGAAACTTTAAGCAGTTTGTATTTTCATATTTTAAACATTGTTAAAAATATATGAAGCCAGGTTCACTAGACCACAGAGAATCATTTAGTTGAGGCAGGCAATTCAGGTATTAAACAGAATCCAAAGGAAAATATTCTGAATTAACACCAATTTTTTTTTTTTTTTTTATTGGCAAGTATCACTTTAAAGGGTAGAAAGCAGCAGAAACTAGGGTATGACTAGTGGGGAATTGTCCACAGTCATTATTTTATTGACAGGAAGTACAGAAATTAACATGTTGGCAAATGCAACATAAAAAAAGTTATTTTTATTTTATTTTCCTGGATATATATATGTATATATATATATATATACACACACAGAGACGGGGCAAATAAATAAGATTAAATAATGGATATTCATGGAAATACAAAACTTACCTGTGACTTTGGGTTTCAATTTGATTTCCTTCAATGAAATAATTCAATAGTGGAACCTCGCATAAGCATTTGGGTAGCCCCTTGTGACTATTTAAATGCTTTGAGTCCTAAAAAATTAAACACCCGTGCTCACCTTTCTCTTCTTCCTCTCCCTCCCTGCTTTCCTCTACTCCTATCTCTTCCTTTTCTTCTCTTTCTTCCTTTCCCTTTCAAACAGCAGTGATGAAGGTCACGCACACTACATCATTAAATAGGCTTACATTATAAGGTATTAAGCAGTAAACATTGTTCTGCTTTAAAATTCTATTTCCGTTTTCAGTTGAAAAATTTTAGCCCTGAAGGTTTTTCTGGGGAGAAAAATGTACTTACATATAAGAACGAAAATCCTCCTACTTCAAAGGTTCTAGGAATGTATTTAAGAGATTGTGAGAAGGAAACCAGACATATATAAATTCTGTCCATGTAGGGATTAGACAACAGAATTCAAAAAGACAGGAAAGACTGGATTGGGAAGGGAGTGAGAGAGGGGAAGAGATTAAACTAAGGATGAGTGCATGTGGACTGGATTGGGTAGAAGCAGCGAGATTGAATCCTTGAATACCACACAGACTGGGATAAACAAAGAAAAGGAGTCTGGAGCCCAAGAAAATATTCATAAATATGAGGAAATAAATTCAGGGCATAAGATAAAATAATTTGTATTTCAATGGAAAACGTCTTTAGCAGGTTTTCATCCTCTGCATCCCACGATCATTTAAAACATGAAGTAAGTGTCTGCTGTGTTTCAAAATCTAGTTTTAGATTTAAGTATTTACTTTGCTATTGCTCTAACTGTTCTCACTTTTTTTTTTTTTTTTTTTTTTTTTTTTTTATTAAAGCATGCTTTGCCACAGAAAACTAGTAAACTCTATATTTCCGGGAATTATCTTCTACAGTGGGGCTTACCAGAAACATTATAAAGTTTTTAATATTTTCTACATCTGAACATCATCACATACGCTCTGGATTTGTAATATTTATTTCAGCTTCGATGTTCCAGTAGTTAGCCCCCAGCACTCAGACTAGATTTCTCTAACGTATATATCCCTAAAATTGAAATCCCCCGGATTAAGAAATCTAGTTATGGGAACAACATTTAAGTCTAGACATAGGTTCCCTGGTGATTCATATTTTCAAGATCATCCCATTTTTTAATTGTTGAATCATGAATTTGAGAAGAGAAGCAGAACATGACTGTGTGAGTGGTGCTCCCATGTCCAGCATTTAGCAGAGTCAGTGTCTAATAAGTCTGCCCGGTTGGTCTAAGTACATCCCTTCCCGCCCCAAATCCCTAGCAGACACATGTGCCCACTCCACAGTCTGAAAAGTTAAACCTGGCGATCCTATTTTAAGGTTCCCAGTAGTCACCTAACAGCAGTGAAAGCAGCAGCAGGAAAGAATGAGCTTTGTCTGCCTTTCCCCTCTCCTGAGCAGATGGTTGGCTCAAACTCACTTCACAGGGGAAATCAATTTTAGATTTTTAACTTGGATACCGAGTGTAAACTATAACTTCCAAGGAAGGGAAAAGGAGCTTTTGTGTTTGTATATTATCTATAATGATAATAATGGAAATATGAGAAATAGAAGAATGTTTCTGAAGTTTTTATTCTGAAGAAAAAAAAGTTCAAGAGCAATTTTTGCCTAACATATTTCGGATGGTTTCAGTGTAGAAATGTGATTCCACCCATAAGGATTAGCCTCCTGGTATTGTTTTACAGTGGTCAAGCCTGTAGCATGTTCACACGTTTGTAAATGGTCTCCAATAGCAAATTATATTCATAAACAACTGATGAACAATTAGGTGTAATCGCACAAGTAATGCCAAACATTTCTGAGTGGCCACTGGAAACTAGAGATTGTTCCAATGTCACTTTCTGGTTACTTTCATTAGTTAGTTCTGCTCATTTTTTAGGGCCAGATGTTACTTTTCAAGTGGATGATTTCTTATATTCCAGAAAATGGAAGACGAGACAATTTGGAAACTCTCCAGCCACTGCAGTCTTCCCTAAACCTCTCACTGAGAAGGTGAGCTCCCGCAGGACGGAGACGCCTCTGCTGAGTGCGAGGATGAAAGGGATGAAGGGAGAAGCTGAACAGCGTTCTCTGAATTGGGGGCCTTGTGAAGAGATTTTGAGCTCCCCAAGCTTGGTGTGAGCCACTGTAACAGAAGGTAAAAACGCTGATGAGTTTCCCTGGGAAAGATGAAAGATTATAGGTCTTTTTTTTTCCTATTTCTATTACAGAAGATCTGGAAAAATTCAGATTAAGAAATGGACTGTCTCAATGATAAGATGACTTGAACTTAGAATTTGTAAAGAACAATGACATATCTAACTGGTGACAGAATTCTCCAAATAAATTCAACTCTTGCTTCTCTTATTTCTTATAATGGTAATAAGTAAATATTTGAAGAAGCAATTATCATATAAGCAAATATCATATATTTCACTTTATTTCCTATTTTGGTTTTGACCTTTAAACGTCTAAATCTTAGATCTTTCTTATAGGACTAATATTCTCATGACCAGGAAAAAGTGTTTCTACCTCTCAGCAACTGTGCAGTTCTACGTAATGACTGACGTGCTACTATGGGAGGACTCTTTCTTTAAATTGGATGAACTGAATAATCTCTTTTTGGTGTAGTAACTTAAAAACATCTTTGAGGTTTCATCTTTGCTTTACATGTTATAGAAGATTTTCTGAGATAGAGGCTATAATAATTTTGAAGACGTTGAAGAATTATAATTTTGAAGATGTTTGCAATTGATTAGTAAAGAAAGATAGGTAGATAGATATCCTAAAATAAACCATGGAGGAGGCAGTACGAAAAATTCGATATGTCACATATCAAAAATGGATTTCTCTTCTGAAATGTTTACAACTTTTACCATGTAAATTCAACCTTCCCTGACGGGTTTTATTTCAATATTGATCTAGACAGCTACTTATAAATGTGCCAGGGATACCAAAGTGCAACATTAGTCACTGGAATGGGGGGCTACTCCTACAGAAACAGAAATAACAAAAATACCATTCTGCAAACTAGTTTCAAGCAGTTACTACTCCCTTAAAAACCACAAACAAATTCCATCATCCTCATAGGAACTATCAGAACATATATCAAAAAATACTCAGCTATTCAACTTTTCCTGGGAGAACATACATATAGACCTGTCAAGTCCAGTCTGACAACGGATATTAATGTTCGGGACTCCATGAAAGTTAGGCTCCAAACTCAAGAGTTGTAATATATTAAGAGAGACATCACTAATAGACCATTTCCTTCCTATAAATGTAAGCCAGACAAGGATGGAACAATTTTTCTACAAGGTACTATTCCTTCAAAAGAATATTCTGTTGTTTCTACTGTAATTCCATTTGTCATAGTACCCTTACAGCCACTCTTTATTTATATGTAAATTAAATAATATCGTCTTTAATTTTGATTTTTTTTCCTTCAGCAGAGATAGATGGGATTTAAGATACAGTCACATAATTGAAGCGTGATATTAAGTTACATTCTTTTTTCCTCAGGCTAACAATCTGTCCAGGCCAATCCTAGTGTCCAAAAACTTGCATTCACTCTCAGAATTTTAGTTGATTTCCTTTGGCCCCTGCCCAATTTTTGTCCTTCTGTTAATTGAGTAAAAATAATCTGGCATGACAGTGAGTGGTCTAGAGGCTGGATGTGGTAAGTTGCCCTAGATATCAAAAATATTTTATGGGGAAAATGGGAAGCATTGCTTGAGCGAAACCCACACACACAGGGAATATGTTCATTATTTGCTGCACCTATGCACGAAAGGATATTTTCAACAGGGTCTGCAGAGATTTGGATTAACAAGCCTGGTTGCTGTTAACAAGCATTGTGTGCCTAATTCCAAGAACACTGTTCTGCAAGTTGAAACCCATGCACATGACTTAAACTGTCACAAGGCAAGAAATCTTACAAGGAAAATGCGTAAGTGCTCCTAGTTCATTCCCCCTCTTTCCACAACTTACCATCTTTCTACATGTCCACTGTACTTATGTACTTATGAACCTCAGGATACAGTTTTTTGATATCTAAATACTTAAATTGTGCTTACACTGTAAAATGAAATCATTGCAGTTTTAACAGCTTTATAACTATTAAGTTGCACAAATCTCTATGAATCATCATATACTTGTATACCAAAATTTAATGGATAAACAACTGAAAAGATATGCATATCCCTTTTATCTGATTTGCAATTCATTTATTTATTTTTTTTATTGCCCTCAGTAGAGTGCTGTGGTGTTACAGCTCACAGCAACCTCAAACTCTTGGGCTCAAGCAATTCTCTTTCCTCAGCCTCCCGAGTATCTGGGACTACAGGTGCCCACCACAATGCCTGGCTATTTTTTGTTGCAGTTTGGCCAGGGCCGGGTTCAAACCCTCCCCCCTCAGTATATGAGGCCAGCGCTCTACCCACTGAGCCACAGGTGCCACCCCTTACATATCCCTTTTAGATTAAATTGTCTATTCTAAGAATTCTCAGATTTTAGACTGATTTTTTAATTTTAAAAATCTTTGTTAAGACTAAGCTACACTAAATTAAGGGGAAAATAGTAATTTGTATGTCTATACTGACTACTGATGACTAATCTGTGAGGTGGAGCAGACCACCAAAATACAAATGGCCCTCCCAACAAAGGAAGTTAGAAAATCTCTTACAGATATTGGCCTAGGCAAAGAACATATGAAGAGCCCAAAGGCAATCACAGCAACAACAAAAATAAATAAATGGCACCTGATTAAACTCAAAAGCTTCTGCATAGCCAACAAGACAGTCAATAGAGTAGCAAATAGGCAACCTATAGAATGAGAAAAACATTGTATGCTAAACAGCCAATATAGGGTTAATAACCAGAAGCTACAGAGAACTCAAGCAAATGAGCAAGAAAACATCAAACAAAAATGTTAACAAGTGGGTAAAAGACATGAACATAGCTTTTCAAAAGAAGATAAACTAATGGCCAAAAAAAAAAAATTCAAAAAAGTGCCCATCTATTCACAAATGGATAAATATACACTATGAAATACTATTCATCCATAAAGAAAGATGATAGTATATGTATACTATGAAATACTATTCAACCATAAAGAAAGATGGAGACTTTACATCTTTTGTATTTACCTGAATGGATTTAGATAACATCTAAAGTTACCCCAAGAATTGAAATTAAGTACCACAAGAATTGAAAACAAGCATCCAACGTATTCAATACTACTATGAAATTTAGTAGATGAACTACTTTACATCCACACAAGAAAAAAAAAAGACACAATTATATTCAGAAGAAAGGGAGAGAGGGGAGGGGAAGGGGTTGGTAAGCTCTCACCTTTCAGGCACAATGTAAGGGTATATGGCAGACCTCCTATGTGAAGGGCTCAGCTGACACTTGAACTTTTACCTAACAAACACAAACAGTGTCACCTAATCGTACGTACCCATAGATTAATCTGAAATAACAAATGCTCAGCCTGTCTAATCATCAGAGAAATGCCTATCAAAACCACAACATGATGTCATACAACTCCAGCCAGAATGGCTTTTGTCCAAATGTCCCAAAACAACAGGTGCTGGTGTGGATGCAGAGAAAAGGACAGTCCCAGTGTTGGTGGGACTACAAACTAGTAGAACTACTACAGAAAGTCCTATGGACATACTTCAAGAACTAAGAGTAAACCTAGCATTGGATCCAGAAATCTCACCATTTTGGATTAACCCAATGGAAAAGAAATGAAAGACACTTAAAAGGCACTTGCACTCAAAGATTTATGGAAGCACAATTCACAATGGCAAAGATGTGAAAACAGCCCCAGTGCCCATGAATACAGGAGTGGATTAACAAAATGTGGTATATGTATACTAAGGAATACTACTCAGCCATAAAAAATGATTAATAACTCCCGTTAGCAACCTGAATGGAACTGGAGAACATTCTTCTAAATGAATTATCACAAAAATAGAAAAACAAATACCACATGTACTCACTATTAAACTGGGACAAATTGATCACCAAATCAACACACATATGGTAGTATAACTTGGCAGAAACCAAGCAGGTGGGAGCAGGGAGGAGGGGATGGGCCAATTCACACCTACCGGGTACAATGTACACTATCTGGGTGATGGGGGCACACTTACATATTTGACTAAAACTGCACAAAAGTAACTTATGTAACCAAACTGTTAGTAGCCCTGCCATATTCTGAAATAAAAGATAAATAAATAAACAGTATGATCACAGTATTTCCTGATGCAACATCGCATCCCGTGTGTCAGAGTATAAGCTGGTCCTTTTACTATGTAATCTTAAATATGCTTTTTTTTCTTCTTTATATAGAGTACTTGTGTAGATTAGGTAGAAAACGGGCCTTTTCGCTTTCAACTACCCCCAAAATCAATGAAAAAAGTTACATTTCTACCTTGAAAGATTAAAAGAAGAATACATTTAAAAAATCAAAGAGTAGACCTGGATTTTATGTGGTTCATTCGTTTTCATCTCTCTCCTAACACTTTAAATTTCACTCTGCAATTTGGAACCGATTTGATCAACTTGCTTTCATGTGTCAGTGTTTTTCAACTGCAATGAAAATAAACAAATGGTTTTCGTTCTCTACAAAACTGTGGGGATGCTGACTTCACTACAAAAGTTATTTACTTTGGCATATGTCACACCACACAGCTCTTACAGAATAAAGTAGTGTCTGATGATCCAAAGTGTACGTGAAACTCTTGAGCTGGCCTCAGGTTTCTCACATTCATAAATTGTCTTTCAGAAAGAAAGAAAGATCTTGGTGCCCACAATAGCATCCTTTCTTTTCAGAGAACATTTGGCATGACCAAAGCTCCCAGGAGTATGGATTACTTTATGATTGATCCTGATTCTAAGATAGATCTTCAGTTATTTTTTTGGAAACATATAAACATGTTTCCTTTGTGTAATTGATCTCTGGATATCCAATGAAATTGGCTAATGAAGTCCAGGAGTTAAACAAGTTTAAAGGCTTATACCTGGTTTTTCTTTCTTTCTTTTTTTTTTTGTTTTTTTTTGTTTTTGTTTTTTGGATGCTACTAAATACTGCTGAAAATATAGAGCATATGTTATTTCTGAGAGACCAGACTTTCCCATGTGATCAAATTGCTAGTAGTGTTCTTCTCACTATAACTTGTTGTCAGATTTGGAGGTCTAATATTTCAACATGAAAACTATCATTTTGACCCCCAGAAAACAAAACAGATTTGAATTTTAAGGGTTAAAAACCTCATGGATGTGTGAAGGAAGCCAAATGAAGATCTGTCTTCCTTTATGAATAAATAGATTTATAAAGATAGACAAAAAGGCAGCGCCTGTGTCTCAAAGGAGTAGGACGCTGGCCCCACATGCTGGAGGTGGTGGGTTCAAACCTAGCCCCGGCCAAAAACTGCAAAAAAAAAAAAAAAATAGACAAAAGATGGCATCTGAGAGCGTAAAAACAATGTACTATTGAAAGAATTAGCACTGTACACAGGTAGATGCTCATAGACAAAAATCTTAATTCTAAAAATGTGAACAAGAGAAATTGATTAGGTAGGGTGGAGCTTGATATAATACCGGGATTACATTTTTTAAATAGACAGGATGAATAAATTTTAAATATTAATTTTTAAGTAGAACTAGCATTCAGATTAAAGCAGTCTTCAAATATTAACACAAGTTCAGTCATCTTCCATTTTCCTCACCTTCTACCTTTTACCCTTCTAAAACCATCACTGTGTTTTCTCATTTAAATAAAGATAGCCGGGCTATTAACTAAAAGCCCAGGAGAGTATAATGAAAACAGTGTCTGCCAAAATGCCACCACCTCAAATCCTTCTGTTCCAGAAAACAGTTTAGATTCATTGACCACCTGTGCTACACTTTCATACTTCCAATCTTGTACACATTTTGATAAATGCTGTTTCTTTGTAGGTAAAATCCATCGCATGTCAATTCCTACCACCCACAGATCAATTCTGCAATAACAGGCTAGGTAGTGTCCTAACAATGTGTAACAACTGTCAAAATTGTCTTGGAAAAGAACAATCTACCTTTTGCATGGAGAGTGCTACCTTATAATTCTGCATCTGTCGCTATCTTTCTTGGAGATCACTTCTCACATCTCCCCACTTTATTCAACTTGGATGAATGAAAGACACATTATCTCAAAAGCAGATAGATGCAAATGTTAAGACAACAAAATAGAGACTTGTAAAGTAAGTGCAATAAAATAATGTACTAGGTCAAATGAAGAGAAGTGAAAGAAATATCACTGCATCCCTTACCTCCCGCATGTAAAAGGCAAATGATGTAAAAGTCGCATAAATAGAAGTCTGTTAGCTTAAGATGCAGGGCAGTTTGTAAATTAATTTGCATGAGATCACAAAGGACTTCTGAGTTTAAAAAAGAAAAGAAAAGAAAAGATTTAGTGTTTCAGCCCACCAGAACTTTTTCTGATTACTGTCAGGAATTTTTATTGGATTCCCTTTAAATCTCAGGCTACAGTAAAAATGTTAACAGATGTGAAGACAGAGGAATGCCTCATTACGAAGTTCTAAGTGGTGTTGCTTCAGTGAATTCCAAGCTGTTGTAAAAGATATTTCTATTTGGGAGGGGGGAAAAGAGGGGATTTTTATTGTTTTGTTTTTCTGGGCACTCTGGAAAACATACAACCTGAGTATTCTAAAAGTATCTTCGCCTTCACCGGCAGGAGTCAGAGTTAGAAGAAAATAACATCTGGAGATGGTTGGTAGTTCAAGCACCCCAGGAAGACAGTGTATATTACCAGGCCAAGGAGGAAAACTTATGAGAAAAGAAAAACAAACAAACAAACAAAAACCTTAAAAAACAAAACACAAAAATTCTTAGATATTCTACTTTAAATCATGTCTAAGAGCACAAGCATCTATAAAATGAGTAGTAGCCTTAAAAAGGCAGGTGTAAGGTTATCCCCATTTTCTTCTAAATAACTAATTTGATACTTTATAAATGTATAAAATTAGAATAATGCATACCCTAAGACAGGATAGCATTTTCAGAAATCAAATTTATAGTGTCCATTGTCCTGAATCTGTATTATTGTATCTGTAATAAAACTGTAGTTACAGACTGGTTAGTCTGACAAGCAGGGCTTTGCAGCAGGGCATTATCATGAGGCTTCACTTACTCTAGGCTCAGGCAGATAGGAAATCTAACAGCAATTTGGCCTTGAAGGCAGAGGCATTCGAAAAGTTGTAGAGTTCCCACCAGGAATGTTATCTGTAGCAATGAGTTGATAGGCTGGCTTCCACTGCACGTTGGTCAGAGACCATTGAGATGAGTACGCTCAGCTCTGAGTGGCAAAGGGAGAGGAAAACACAGAGTAGTTACCAGGAGCCACATTCTGAGAAAACATTCTGAATGATGTCAGAACTTAGACCAGCACCAGAAGAAAACGAGCATCACAAGGAAAATCAATGCCGTCAACTATTGTAAATGGTATGATGCCAGGAAATGTTAGACATTTTCTGCATGACTCTCAATAGGATAAATGGGAGATGATGAGAAAGAAAGTTTTTTTCAATATTTGAAGAAAGAAAACTTTTATTTTTTTTTTATTGAATGGAAACTATTACATTAATGCACTTCTGGGGTACAGTGTGGGGTTTTCACACACATCTTCAAGAAGCATCAACTCCTTTCTTTTCAGTTACTCAAATATGTGTAGAGGACGATTTGGGAGAAGTATGGAAAGGATGGAAATAGCAGGTGGCCTGAGTGAGTGGTCTCCTTTAACACTGAGACTTTAACAACCATATGGGGGGGGCGGGGAAGCAGAAAATGCAAACTTCAGATGAATTAAGTGAGAGTCTATATAGATAGTGAAAACCCTGCATGTTTCCCAACACACTTACAAGTGCTCACAACCATCCTCGGCACTGTTTGATAACCACGTTCCTCGTACAGGGATCAAAGGTTGACAACACTAAATAAACAACAACAAAAGCAAGAGGAGAAAGAAGAATGTCATCTGAGAGTATCAGATTTATCAATTTATATGCTTTCCATTTGAGTAAACATCTATGTGATTGTAGTTAAAAGGCACAGCGATCCAATCTTCTGGACGAATTTGGTACCAGAAATTACAGCAGCCATTCTTTAGTTGCTTATGTTAGTTTGAAAACTAAAGGAATCCCTACTTGGAAACTTCACTGGTGATCCGTGGAATTGTAACTAAAACAACACATGCCATCGGAGTACACTGGCTCAAGAAAAAAATTCATTACCAGGATGGTCAAACCATCGAAACAGAATGATAATATTGTACCTTACATCAACTATTTTGCATAACTTGAGTAAAAATTGAAAATCTAAAGCTTTATTATGGTTATCACTTTATGACACTTTCCATTAGACACAAAAGAATGATGACTATTGCAATATGTATGTTGTTTGAATATATTCCTCTATGAAATGGATAACATTTGATCTCTCTTCCCGTCTAAAGAGCTTTGTGAAAGACATCAGAGATAAAGACTGTTAAGCTTTGACAACTTTGATCACAGTTAACTTTTTAATTCTAATGCCTTCTGAAGTTATAACATTTCAGATAGGCGCAGATATAAAATTTAGAATGAATCAGTTATCGCCTATCATACTGAGTGTATAATTCTGTTTCTCATCAGCATGCCGGTAATGTCAGTGAACACAACCGAAATGTAGCCAGTACACTGTAGGTTTACTTTGTCACTTTTCAGTCTCAGCAGTGACCAAATGTCCTTCTTTTGGGGCAGGGGGAGGGAAATCAAGTCCAAAGTCAATAGAAATGACTCTACTTCCAGAAAATAGAGAAACAAAATCCGTGGCTGTGACTTGGTTCTAGAGGAGTTGTCTCATAAAATTCTCCAAAAGTGTAAACTACATCTTAGGAATAAAGGAGGGAAGCAGGTGGATATATGTTCCGCTCACCTGAACAGAGCAGGATCATCCATCACGGCATTTTATGTTATATATGTACTGACCAAATTATTGGGTTAGAATGACTCATTCTTATCATAACTTAGATGAATTTGAATGTCTGTAGATGGCTTCCCAGAGGGGCGAAAAACTGTCCTAAGAAAAGTAGGGTAAATGTTCTGTCACACTTTTGTCCTTAGCTCATGCAGAATTCTAATCTCTACAGAATCTCATCACCTACAAGGGATGAAGACGTCCAACTTAAATGTAATTAATGAAAGGTAAGTTGTATCTTTCCTACCTCTATCCTGATGCAATGTTGTGATGGTAGAAGCTGATAGGCACCGATAACCTTGATGGAAACAGGAGAGGAAGGAATGTACTGTTCCAGTTTGTACAAAATGCAGATTAAGGGGGGGTGATCAAATTGGTCAAATGGACACTTTCGCCTATTCAGTGGAGAATTATTTTTTATTTCTATTGAATTCATCACATAAATGAAAAGGGAAAAGCAGTGTCTATAACAACCAGATGATTAGGACTAATGAATGTCAATACAACCTAATGAGAGCCCTAGACCCCACAATTGTAATTAACTTTTTCTTCCAACAATGAATATACAGAGGATATTTTTCAATTGTAAACCATAGCTAGATAGAGAACCTCCACTGAAGTGGTTAGTGGTCTTAAATATCATTTATTTTTTGGCGTCTTTATTTTGTTACAATATTTTTATTTCCAGACATTATTTACACTTTTAACAATGTGAATTTAAGTATTCTTTGATTCTACTTTTAAGCCCAAGGAAAACCGTGCTATCTAATGTTAGAAATTCATGCACAAAAGCCTTGTTATTCATGAAACATATGTGTAAACTCATTTTTAAAAACGTTTTTAAACATTTAAACATTTAAAAAAATTTTTAAAAAGTTAATTGGAAATTCATGGTCCCAACTTAAAAAAAGATCTTTAACTAATTGCATCTAAAGTATATGGCCATTTTTTAAAGGCCAACACCCAGCTAAGTAGTTTTCTGCATTTTTTTCTATCATCTTAGAAAACATTTACCACATTTCTTAGAAATAGAAATAAAGTATGTATTTTATTATTAATTACCACTTTAATATTTATTACAATAAATATAGATATCCTTTTTTGTGTAATAAATGTACAAGTAGA
>NW_003852435.1:12994399-13000780 GCF_000181295.1 Otolemur garnettii
TGTGTGTGTGTGTGTGTGTGTGTGTGTATTTCTCAACTGGATAAATGAAATTATCCATGGGATATTTAGAGTTAATAAGGTTAAATCACTTCCAGATATTCTTCTTTACCTTTTACACATACGATTATTAAATTCAGGTATTGTTATATACTTATTTAAATTAATAAAAAGGAACCTTAGCTCAATCCTATTATCAAAATATATTCAACCATTTGAAAATGATGTGCTCTCACATTAAAAAAGTTAAATTTGCTTTGAACAATATGAATACATAAATAACCAAATAACAACATTTAGCTGGTTAATGTTCATACTGCCATACAATAAGATCTTGGCCTAAAAATAAGCATTTACAGGATGGAAAAGAATTTTAATTTTGTTGTAACATGCACATGATCAAATCAGTTCGAGTACATGCACTATTATAACAGTAACCTGAAATAAGGAAGAACACACACCGTCTATTTGTGGCAAAATATGTTCATACAGTAAGTTTCACTCTAATATTGACTATGCAATTTAGCAAAATATGAGACTGTATCTCAGACTGTAGGTAAATGAAACACTTGATACATAGCCTACCTATGAAAAGAAAGAGAAATTTAAAAGGATGCACATACAAGAATTCAGTGCATAAGAAAAACAAACCAATGTCATTTCCGAAAGAAGCAGCACTATATGGTAGTCAGGAGAGGGAAAAACAGGCAAATGAAGACTATGGGAACAAGAATAATCTCTGGTATTACCTGATGATTTTCTCTTTTTCATCTCTCATTTCCTTTCTAGTTTTTAATATTGTGAGCTCACAGTAGATAAAAAGTACATCTAAAAGTTGTTTTCTAATACAGATCATGTTTGTCATCATGAATGTTATGAAATGAGGTTTGGAGGACACAAAGCAGAGTTGGAAGATTCCATACTGAAGAACGCCCCAGAGGGATCAGAACCCGATCTCTAAATTTCTCCAAGGTAACCGTGAGGCTAAGGGAAGGACGTCATTCATAATGTCAAAAGATAGAAAGACACGGGACAATGGTAAGAAGAAGAAGGAGGAGGAGGAGGAGATGAAGACGAAGATGAAGAAGAATTAGAACAAACTTTTGCTGGGTTTTCTTTTTTTTTTTTTTAAGTTCTTAAGACTGAGGTCAACTGGTTTGAACCACTGGCAGACAAGGGCACAGCAGTGATTGCTGTTGATAGACAAGGACGGTTAAAGCTATTAGCATGAATAATGAACTTGGCAAATTAGGGTCTGGGTCTTAGTTAGCATTGCAGAGCCTGTTAGAGGGAATCTGAATTCTAGTGAGAGTATGTTCATTGATGCACACCCTCTGCCCATAAGGTTAGTGTATTAGCGGTAAGTTTCTGTGAGCCACGTCTAAAGTAGCCAAACGGGCCTTCCGTGTATAGATGGATGCAATTCCTGATTCTGTGTCTATTTATATTTTGTCTCTAAAGTTCCCTTCTCTGATTTTAGAATATCTTTTTATTCTTATTTATGAAAGTAATATATTCTTATTACAAACATTCAGAGAAATAAAGATTACCTTTTATTAAGCCTCACAACAGAAGTTATCATAAACATTCTGGTTCGTATATGCCTATATATTTCCTAATTACAGACAGATGCACACATTATATACAAATGGGATCACACCACACACTGCATTTTAACCTAATTCTTTCTTTAATATATCAAGGGCATATTTTCACATCAATAAACGTAATAAATTTGGGTTGGAATAAGAATAGGCTAAGCTAAAAGTAGAGGAAAAAATGAAGGAAACAAGATCTTCCATTTTCTTAACAGCTGCAAATCTTGGCTCTGAGTAGCCTGTGAGAGAGACTGGAGGATGCATTTTTAAAGATGTTGCTAAATTCTTCCAGTGAAGCGATAGCATAATATATTCATTTATTTACCCAGCAAACACATACTAAGTGGTAACCAGGTGTTGGCCCTGTGTCGAGAGCTGTGGGATAACAGGGGCTGCCATCAAGGGGTTTTCCCTGATTTCTGAGCCTGCTATTGATTCCGGGGTTACAGTTAACATCTTTTATTCATTTTTATCACTAACACATGGCAGTGTCTTGGCATATTGCACTGACTTGAAGGGAGACATACATAACAGTCATTTGAAATGCAATGTGACAAGTGCAGCAGTGGGGTCCTATACAGAGTGAGCAAAGGCACAAAGGGTCTGCAGTGTGATTATAAAAGAACCTTCTCTCCCAGAGCTGGAGAAGGTTGGAACAATTTGCACTGCTAATTCTCGAGTCACTAGATTATATGTGGTACCTTATATAGTCACACAGAAGTATGCGAATTTACAGCTTAGCTATTAAGCATACCTTGAATACTCCATCAATACATTCAATATCTTTGAACACTTGTTCAGTACAACTGAGCTATTTATACATCTTTCAATTGGCCTCTTAATAAATCTTATGATAGGGCAGCACCTGTGGCTCAAAGGGGTAGGGCACTGGCCCCATATGCCAGAGGTGGCAGGTTCAAACCTAGCCCTGGCCAAAAACTGCAAAAAAAAAAGAAAGAAAGAAAGAAAGAAAGAAATCTGATGATAGCAACCTCTGTTCAGTGCAAGTCGTAAGTCTCTAACAGTTCACAAATGCCTATTACTACACATTCTATTCAAACATGCAAAATTTGATTTTATATTTGATTCACCTTTAGGACACATAAAATGTATTTTACCACCTGCATGTGTAGGAAAAAATAAAAAGTACTCTCTGCATGTTAGCTCAATGCATTAGTACACTAATGCTGTGTATTTAAAACAAGTATTAATATCTTGTTTTTATTAAAAAACTGACCTACAAACAGATTAAGTTGATCCAGATGACAGTGCCAGTAAATGGCAGAACTGAGGTAGGTTTAACAGAAAGAACTGACTCAAACTTTAAAAAATCAAAGTAGACCAAAAAGGCTTTCCATTTGATAGTATTATTTTTCAAAACCAAGATACCCACAGACACATTAGGTGGTTATTTCAAAAGCAGAGCAATATGTGAAGAGCCCTTACAAAGAAAAGCTGTGCGCAAACAAGCGTGACTATCTTTCAGTGACTTCCAAGATTCATTAGGGTTTTATATCATGATTCCCTTGGATGTGGTTTCATAGGTTATCAAAAAAAAAAAAAAAGACGTGGAATGATAAGCCAATAATAACACTACTTTTTTTTTTTTTTCAATTAAGTATTTCCACGTAGTTTCTAGGAAGATGCTTGAAATGCCAAGAGTTTTTATGGGTAGTGATTTCTATTATTTGATGTCATCGATTTTTCTTCTCTGCAGTTTCTTTTACATTCAGGCAAAAGTAGGCATGTTTAAACATGCACTTTTGCATATGTTATAAATACATGTTAGCAAATGCAATAGATCACATTTGTTCTCTAAATGCTTAGATAAGCTTTAGCTACACAGAACCTGTGAACCAACTGGAATACCATAGTATTGGCAGGCCAGAAATATTCAATAAATACAGGCACGATAGAAGGATCTGAGAGTGAAGGCTGCTTACAGTGGCCTCTGGAAATCTGTGAAAACATGATGATGTTTCAGCCTTGAGGTGATTTACTTGAGAAAAGGACAGGACGAGAACTTTCAAAATAATAATTATCTGCAATTTTTATCATAAATATGATAACACACTGAATGTCCTTAAATGAAGTTCCCTTTCATGAAAGCTATTACAATATTTTATTTATTTTTCACTACATAATCTTTAGTAAAATTAGAAAACTTAATGTCTCCTTAGGAAAGGCAAGTTGGACAGAGACCTATTTATGTCGCAGAATGCACCAAAAAGAAAAATGCAGACTTCAGGAAAAATGCCTACTGAGTACGAAAGGAAAACTATAATTTTTCGGCAGACCTTACAGAAAATCAGGGATGAGGGAAAGGAAACAGTTTAGACAGAGAAAAGTAAAACTGAAGAAGATAAAAGACTAGAGGAGAAATGTCTAGACTGGGATTCTCCCTTCTCATTTCTTGGGATTCTCTCCTTGTTAACAGTTTTAATAGTAACACAGATTGACACATGGTGTGATGCATGTTCCCAACACAAGTGAACGTGGGATTGAAGACGTGGGATAAAGCAAAAGAACAGAATGGTTAGAAAAGGAACACAACAACACGTTTAGAATGAGGAAGAAATGGTGAACACCATTTAGTCTAAGTAGTTATTTACTAAATAGCACCCTACTGGCCTGTTCAAGTTCACATGGCTCTCCAATGTGTTTCAATTATTCCCAGGGCATAGATTGTGTACACCAGTAAAATATGGCTCAATGCACTAAGGAAGATGTTTAATTTAGTATGAGGAAGTAAATTCTAAATTGGGAAAGACCTATGTAGCATAAATCATACAAATGACAGTCCTGGGGCAGTGGAATATTAAAATTCTATTGTTCTTATTAATCTGTGAAATGAAAGGGATGCTTAAGCAGGTAATTGTCATTTGAAATGGAAGACAAAACAACATATATTTTAATCAACATACTTATTAAATGTCAATTAGAATTTTCATCAACTAAATTGTATCAGACTAACTTGCAATTGCAAGCTTGCCAAATGTTAATTAAAAGAATAAACGTTAACTATTAGTTTAATCTTGGTGCCTTTGGAGTTTTCAAAATTCTATATTTATAATTACTAACCAATTAATCCTTCCTTACATTTTCATCTTTTTTTTTTAAATTCTAAGTAAATGTAACATATAAAAATTGTTCTCATAGAAGTCATCTTAATTAATATGTAATTGAGAACTAATGGAAAACTCCTTTATTTTTTGAGCTATTTATCTGTTTCATAAATAAATCTGGAAATCAAAGAATCATGCCTGCATGCTAATATGAACAATTCACATGCTGCAGAAATTGATTATTCTATCTTTAACTTCTATTTAAACTCACATATTGCTGGGCATGGTGGCTTGTGCTCCTTGTACTCTGGGAGGCTAAGGTGGGGGAATCCCTTGAGATCAGGAGTTCAATATCAGCCTAAATAAGACTGAGATTCTGTCTTTACCAAAAATAGAAAAACTGGCTCAGTGTGGTGGCATATGCTTAGTCCCAACTACTCAGGAGACTGAAGCAGGAGAATAGTTTGAGCCCAGGAGTTTGAGTTTGCTTGAGCTAGAGTGAGGCCATGCCACTCTACCCAGGGTGACAAAGACTCTGTTTCAAAAAATAAGAATAACAATGGAATACAGTTCATAGTATTTGAGAAGCTGAGTTGCAAAAGTATATAACATTTTATATAATTTTATTACCTGAGGTTAAATATCGCACTCAATGCAATTTTATGCCAGACCAGATACTTAAATTATTCATAAACAGTAGTCTCATTCAAGATAGATCTTTTTTTAATTTAAATAAAACATAATTTGTTTGTTAATACTTTTGTATTAGAAATTTTTTTTATAAATATAATATTAAACTATGATGCTGATCAAATAAAGTATTTTCCATGATAAAATTTGAAGATTTGTTAATTAGACTTTCACAAGTGGGTCTTTATTTCAATGGTACTAACTGATCTTTTGTTTGTATAATTTTGCTTGAAACCAATAGAGCAGTAGGCTAGATGCTGTCCATAGTCAAGAGGCAATAATTAACTTTTCTGACCTAAGAGTTAGATGCAATAATAGTGACAGGTTTATATTTAATGATCCTTTAATTTACCTTGGATATAAACATAGAAACATGCATTATATAAAATCATCAAGACATTCTACAAGAAGTGGTTGGAAATTAAATTATTCTATCAAAATCTGTAAGGAGGCTCGGCACCGTAGCACCGTGGATACACCACCAGCCACGTAGGTGGGCTAAAACTCAGCCTGGGCCTGCTAGACAACAATGACAACTACTACAAAAAAATAGCTGGATGTTGTGGTGGGCACCTGCGCCTGTAGTCCCAGCTACTTGGGAGACTGACACAAGGGAATCACTTGAGCCCAGGAGTTTGAGGTTGCTGTGAGTTGTGGTGCAACGGCACTCTACCTAGGGTGACATACTGAGACTCTGTCTTAAAAAAAAAAAAAAAAAAAGTCTGCAAGGAAGCCAATTTGATCACAGGTGATGCTAGTTCATTTTCATGGCGTGGACTTCCCATGAATCTCTCCAATGCTCAATACCATGTTCCATAGAGACTGTACTGGTTTGTGGTCCCACCAACAGTGAATAAAAGTTCCTTTCTTTCTGTATCTACACCAGTTATCTGTTGTTTACCTTTGCAACTCAGTTTCTCAAATACTATGAATTTTACTTTATTATTATTATTCTTTTACTTTTTGAAACATAGTCTCTGTCACCCTGGGTAGAGTGCCATGGCCTCAGCTTAGCTCAGAGCAAACTCAAA
>NW_003852435.1:13001169-13004649 GCF_000181295.1 Otolemur garnettii
GTTTTTCAATACATAAACTATATCATCATTTTGTACTTTTTAAAGATTTATAAGGTAACAGGGTATTGACCTATGTTTCCTTAAGCATTCTTCATATTGAATAGTTTATCCTTTTGTTTGTTGATACACTTTTAAGCAATGTATGTTTTGAGACTTTTTAATACTATCCATTAATAAAAGAATTATCTAGAAGATTAATGATAAAACGTCAGCTCTTTGAAAAGATAAATAAAATCAACTTGCTAGATTAATTAGAAACAGAATAGAATTCTTATAAGCTCAATTAAAAATAAAATAAGGGGGGATTGACACTATGGAAATACAAAACATCATTTCAGAATACTATAAAAATCTCTATGTCCATGCTTTTGAAAATGTGGAGGAAATGGACAAATTCTTGGAAACACACAAACTTCCCAGATTCAATCAGGAAGAATAGAAAAACTGAACAGACCAATATCAAACACTGAAATTGAATCAGCAAAAAGAAAAAAAGATTGCAACTAAAAACGGTGCCAGAGCAGATGGTATGACACTTGAATTTTACCAAACCCTCAAAAAAAGAACTTGCACCTATACTACAGAAATTGTTCTATAACATTGAGAAAGACAGAATCCTCCCCAACTTCCCCCATTTTAGGAAGCAAATTTTAGGAAATTGTTCTATAACATTGAGAAAGACAGAATTCTCCCCAATCTTTCCCCCATTTTAGGAAGCAAATTTTACCGTGATACCAAAACAAGGAAAGGACACAACTATAGACAAAAACTATACACCAATATTCTTTATGAATATAGAAGTATGGTATTTTTTGATGTTGGATTATAGTGAATGAATGAATTCATTCATTCATAAAACAATTGTAAAAGTTTCTATTACATGCTAGCCATAAAGCTAGGGGTCTATAAAGTGTGCTCTGTGTCTATGAAACAAAGAAAGATACATAAAAATCATGCAATCATATTGAAAATTACTGTAACAGAATGTGAAAAAATCTGGTAGGAGAGTCCAGAGAAGATAATGTGGAATTGCCTAGAAATCAGTATAGGATATAGTACTGGTGAGGGTTGAGTAAGACTGAAAGGAAAAATCAGATTGCGGAAATAAAAAGTTAAGAACGTCATTCCTAGGAGACCACAAAAGTGCAAAGGAATCCATGAAAGGGCTTAGAAACTGTTCATTTTTCAATAAGTTGTAATGCAGAATGTGATGGTGGAAATGATAGCAACTGGAATAACTATTATTGAAAATCAAAGAATTAAGTGAGATTGAAAATTGATGTGCCTTTCACAAGCAACTGTGTCTAACTCTAGTTCCTTTTATGTGAAAATTCATTTTGGAAAAAGAAGAATAGGATATATAATTCCCTTACTGTCATGTCCATTTTTAGTATTATTATATTTTCTAGAGCACATAAACTCTTTATTGGAGAGAAACTACTAATGTTTTGTCAAAGTTCATAATTTGGTGTAAGAATCTTACCTTCATATTTGCATTAAGCGATATGCTCATTGCCCGTGAACCAACTTGGTGTTTCAAAGCCGCTAACATGTTAAAGCAGTGATAATATTTTAAGATGAACTAATAAATTTCATAGGATTCACTCATTTAATTTTCACTCTCTTGCTAAACCTTTGATATTATATATAGCAAAACAACTTTTATATCATAGTCAGCTATGACTATGGTAAGCTAGAAATTTTTTCTCTTTTAATCACCTGTAAATAGTCACAGATAAACTAAAAAGCCAAGAAGAGAACTCTGCTATTAGGCTCTCACGGTTGCATACACGTCCGTGCTTGGAGATTACGCTGAGAAGCATTTTCCTGCAGAAAACAGTTTTCTCTAAGGCTTTAAAATCCAGTTCTATCTTGGGATTCTGTATATCAGTGATTCTTTCTCACTCTTCATTCTGAAGGCTCACTTATTTTGCAGTGTGAGGGTATCAGCAAAGCAAGGGCATTATTTTTCAAAATACTTTAACATTAAAAAAAATGATTGTCATAGTTTACACACTAACAGAATAGATAAAATCAAAACCATGTCTTAATAGTTATACTTCCTTATCTTTGCCCTTATGTTTTAGTATTTTTTCATTTAAATCAAGAATGGAGAAAATAACTGACATGGCTTAGTGTGTGCTCCCTAAAAAAAAAAAAAAAAAAGAATGGTGAAATTTGGTGGCCTCTGTGGTGTTGTTAAAGAGATAAGACTCTTGGGAGGTGATAGGGCCATGAGTGCCCGTTCTCTAGGTTGGTGTAATCCTTGATAAAGAGCGAGTTCAGCCTCCTTTTGCCTCTTTGCCATTCCACTGTCTGCCATGTGATGACAGAGCAATAATCCTTCACTAGATGCTGGTGCCTTGATCTTGGACTACCCAGACTTCTAAGCACTGTGAAAAATTAAATTTCTGTTCACTAAACATTTCCAGTTTCAAGTACTCTGCCATATCAGCACAAAATAAACGGAGACAATGACCAAAATCTCTGTAGTGTTGGAGATTCCTAAAGACTTTAATCTTTGGTTTCAAAAACAACTCGGTTTCCCATCTTTGCTTCTGGATTTTTCAATAATAATTCTTCCTACTTTCTGAACTTTCTTTCTGAATGCAGCAAAATATACTGACTTTACCTCTGAGGTTACTTTTTTTTCCATGTTCAGTTGTCTTTGTACCTTTATTTCAATTACATTGTCATATTAATGACATAAAAGAAAATATAGATCTATTCTTCAACTCTTTAGATGGCTTAAAGTCATATGTAATTTAACTACAATTGTTTTTGAAGTCAAAGAAAAACTTAGTGGGCAATTTCTGTTCAATAGTGTGTTAGGTTTTTCTTATTGATTTCCTTATAATAAATATTTATTCAGAAACGCCAAATGTAGTGAACTGAAAAACATTCTAATAACAGCTTGTTTGTTTGTTGTTTGTTGCCAGCCTCAGCTGAGACTAGTCATAGTTGATTCTCCTTGGTGTATGGTAAGGAATAATCATCAAGTAATCAAGTCCCTAGACTCACTTTACCCTTTGACGAGAATCTAAGATTCCCTCACTACCATGGATAATTTCTGCTGTTTTACCTTATTGAAAATATGGAGAGAAAATAAGGGCAGCTTTTCTGAAAAGTTAAGATATGCTTTGAAAAACAGAAAAGAGTAGCGAACAGCAGGGTGGGATTCTTTTTTCTTTCTTTCATTTTTATTTTTTGAATATTGAAAGATTGTGTATTTGGTGTGATTTTTTCTTTTCTTTCTTTTTTTATTAAATCATAGCTGTGTACATTAATGCAGTCATGGGTTAAAATGTGCTGGTTTTATATACAATTTGAAGTATTTTCATCAAACTAGTTAACATAGCCTTCGTGGCATTTTCTTAGTTATTGTGCTAAGACATTTATATTCTACATTTAGTAAGTTTCACATGTACCCTTGTAAGATGAACCATAGGCGTGGTCCCACCAATTACCCTTCCTCCACCC
>NW_003852435.1:13004825-13008934 GCF_000181295.1 Otolemur garnettii
AAAAAAAAATTCCTTTACTAAAAAGATATTCAACAACATGAGACACTAAAGACATATTTTTTAAAATTTCAGTGAAATAGTTTACACACTAACAGAATAGATGAAATCAAAAGGAGAGAAAAAACCAGCATTGAGGATGCGACACCCCTAGAAAGTCCCATGCACTGTGGGTGGGAGGGTAAATTGGCATAAAATGTTTGGAATACTGCTTGGCTTGGCAGTATCTGCTAAAGCTGAAAAAATGTCTCGTATGCCCGCAGTTCCTGTCCTATGTATATACCTAAAATAATTTCATACATATGTTCACTGTAAGACGTGTCTTAAAAGAAAACTAGAAGAGAGTGAGTCTTAGGGGAAGATCTGGGGTGTTGGCAATGTTGCATTTGTTGATCTGGGTGCTGCTTATACAGTTGTTTTCAATTTCAGAAAGTATTTATTTTTTTTATTGAACTCTAATATAATATTATACTTCAATAAAAAGTTTAATTTTTATTTAATAAAAAAGTGTAGTGGCTCCCCATTAACATCAAAGGTAAGTCCTGTTATCTAAACAAACTGGGCATTCCCACTGTGAGTCACATAGTCACAAGCAAGAGAAGGAAGTCAAAATAGCTTTTGACAACTAAATAACAATTGACATGTACTAGAACCACTAAATATTTTGAGCATAAAATGGCATAGATTGTTTAATTATTCACAGAACAATTTCCCTTTTTTCTTTTGGGCATATGTCAAAAAATATTTTCCATTTTTGGTGGATAGTAGATAAGCGACTATTAAGGCCAGTGGAAAGTACGCATGAGTGATTTTCATCTTCTGCAGGACCAATCCACTAAAATCTAAGCAAAACTCCCATTGTCTGACAAATTTGGAGGTCATAGGGTATATCTAAAATGTAGCAAATGATGAGGCAACGAAGGATCTCTTCTCTGACCCACTCTGGACAATGATATGGGAAGAAGTAAGTGGTACTGTCTGTCATCGCTAAGATGAAGGGCGGCCATAGCCGCAAAGCCATCCTAATACCAGCACTGAACCGACTGAAAAACCAAAGTTAGCTATTAGCAGTCAAAGAAGCTGAGGAAAGACAACATTCTTCCCAGCGCTGATATAAATACCCTGAAATGCATATATTATGGACAGTCTAAGCTTAATCAAATTTAAGCAGATCTGCTGAGGATACAAGATCATGAAGTAACATATTTACACAGGAAGATCTCTACAAAGATTGTAACTCAAAACAGGATGAAATAACCACTTTTTCCTGCATTTTAAATATATAGCTTCCCTCTATCCGTGGTAACATTCCTACTGTCCATTCCTAGCTCAACTTTGAGCCTTACTTCACTTTCCTTTATTTGTCTGAAATGGTCAATTCTGATCTGCATGAACTTGGAAAGAAAATGTAATGTCTTTAGACAACCCTTATATTATCTGTATGTTTAACAAGATAACAGCATATTGATTTAACTGACTAAAAAACAAAGAATGGCATGATAACTTTAATAGTCAATAATAACATATTGTATACCGGAAATTTTCTAGGAGTAGGTTTTAGGTATTTCTATTCCTTATGCAAAATGATGGATATGTTCATTGGCTTAACTATAGTAGTCCTTTCACTATATATGTGTGTAAGTGTGTGTATATATAGATTTATATCACTAGGTCTAATTCACAGATGAGAAAGTAAGTTCAGAAAGGTGTGGCATCAAGTCTAAAGGCAGATAGATAATGAATATATGTATATATAGCATGTACACTTTAAATATAGTCAAATAAACAAATGCTTACAATGTATGATGCTTGTTATGTGGTGAGAATTCCATCAATGATGGCTTCCACTTTTGTTATTGTTGGGAATATTATTATTGACACATCCAAGATAGGTTTTATCTTTTAAAATAGGATTTTGTTGTTCATGCTATTATTTCATATATAATAGGGTCAGGCCTAAGGGCATCTTATGAATTACATAAAATTCTGTACAATTCTGTTTTTAATTTCTCATTACTGCCTCTGAAGTTGTCTATGGTTTTCATGACGTTCAAATTGGTTTTGTGTTACCAAATAGCTGCCACTCCTCCACTGTTCTAGAAGAATTAAAAAAAGGTGTAGTAGAAATGATTTTTAACATTCAATTTTTAAAGAAACACATGTTTTAATTTCTCAAGTGTACATTTGCTGAACAACTTAAAGTTTAGTTTGAACCACGCACATGTCATACAAGGTACAATGTCTAGCCATATTAAGAAAAAAAAATAAGAATCCTTAAATATATGACATAATTGATGAGTAGGTTTTTTCAGTTAACAAAGGATGGAAACTAATTTCTCTAAGTATAAAAAGAACTCTTCTATCAAACTGTTGGTGTAAGCATACACTTTTATAGGCCAATGTAACAACAATTGAATGGGGACATTTTGCAGTTTAATCATAAAAGACTGTCTGAGAGAATTTCCCTTACACATTTTCTGATCCATGTAGGCACATGCTGAAGTTTCTGCCACTTTTATTTATAGGGAAAAAATGCCTAAAGCATCACCAGAAGAAATTAGGCCATAGCTTAATTTCTTGCTAATTTCTTTTTTGATGTCTAGAAATGCTTTGTGGAGTTTGGGGTAAAGACTTCAAGTGCTAAATAAATATCTGTTAGTGAATATTTTCTTTTTAAATACTGTATCTACTAATAGTGAAATTTTAAAACTATGTTAATTTTATAATGTACATAATGTTTCTGTAATCTCTGCAATATGACTTATGTAAAATAGATATCACTAGGTCTAATTCATAGATGGAAAGTCAGTTCATAAAGGTATGGTGTCAAGGCCAAAGGCACATAGATAATGAATGGAAGTAGAGTAGCTAGGAATCAGGCAGACAGGGTTTTCCCCAACCTGAGTTATAAACCCCACTGTATTTCTCCTTTCTTTAGTGCAACTGTTTGACAAATTTGAGACAGTATTTTTTTTTTTTTAAATGTAAGGAACTCTCATATTCTTATACTTATTTTCTATGTCTTTTTTCTTTGGTTTTTCTACTTGCCAGTATGCTCCTTTAGTACATTCAACATAGAGACTATATCTATCTTGTTTTCAAAATATAGCTTCATGAAAACATACAGATTCTGTGCTGCATATATATCAGCTACACAGCCACAAAGAGCAACCACAAGCATAATTAACTTTAAAATGACTCAACGTCATCCAACCATGATCATTCTGTCTTTATTGAATTTTAATGTCTTTTATTTTAATCAAACAATATCCTTTCACAGAATATACACTAAGAAATGAGTTTTCCTAAATGAAATTGCTTTTTTATTGCCATTCTACCATACACTCCATTTACATCTCTAGAACATTAAAACCATTCTTTGAATGTTGCTTCACCAGCAAGTGAAGTGTGTTATCTGTAAAAGCCCTGGTGTATAAAACACTTTCTCTATGGGCATGGGCCAGCAAGCTGCATTGACGAGTCTGAATATCGCTAGTGTTTTCAAAAATTATCCATCAAGGCCATAGACAAATTTTGTATTCTCAAAGCAACGAAAATTTAAAAGACAAGTTTGAGCATTTTGTTTGTAATGATTTTATGCCTTGAAGGAAAGGAGAAAAATTTTTAGGAAAACCACCTGAATATATATTGAGGCAAAAATAAAAATCATGTCTTTTTAGAATATAAATTTATAAAGAAAGATAACTATCACAGAAATTCATCTATTTTAACAGGCTTGATTTTCCAGAAAGAATTATTTTAGAGGTACTTCAAATACATGCATAAGGTTTTGACGTTAGTAGTTTATTTGGAATTCCTAAAAGCAAAAGACAGTTTTCAAAACTAATAAATTATCTTTAAAAATAACATTCAGGATAATCTATACCATTAAATTGGTCACTATATATGAATGTACATATATATGTATTATATATATGAAATTTTATATGTAAAATTTATGATTTTATATATCTACATATATAAATGTATGTATATATGTATGTATAAATATACATGTATATAAGTATACATGTATATAAAATATTATTACTTTATATTTTTATTATTAAATTCATTAGGGCTTTCATTTTAATGAACTAAGAAAGAAAAAA